>NC_052352.1:27256869-27561417 GCF_009727055.1 Benincasa hispida | reverse complement strand
CATTTCTTAAGACCAAAAGAGGCAGGCGAAAAGGGGGGAAAGCTTTCCGTTCTTGGTTCTCCTGTAGCTGGATTCTCTGGAACCATAAGAATCCTTAGTTAGAATGGGATTCCAACTCAGTACCTTTTGAGATTCGATTTTTGGGAAGTATCATGATCATCCAATAAGAAGGGTTTCAATTTTTTCAAATGAACGATTTGAAGACTATTCTAACACAACTGATTGCAGAGTTGATCATTCAGACCACGTCATCTCAACTGTGGCGGTGGGAGGTATCCAGTTAACTTTACAGAATAGGTCTCTTATATTAAAAGATATCTTTGTAGTTCCTGAACTAAAAAGGATTCCTTATTTCTGTAAAATGTCTGTTACAATATAATTACACTCTTTCTTTTAAATTGAATAAAGCGTTTATTCATAAGGATGGTGTTGAAATTTGTACAGCTAAACTAGAAAATAACTTGTATGTGCTAAGACCCTTAGCCTTAAGTTCCTTCCATAACATAGAGATGTTTAAATCTGCCGTAACTCAATCTAAACGGCAACAAGTTTCTCCAAAAGAAAATGCCCAACTTTGGCACCTTCGATTAGGGCACATCAATCTTAATAGGATTGAGAGATTGGTGAAGAATGACCTTTTAAGCTAGTTAGAGGAAAATTCTTTACCAGTGTGCGAATCTTGCCTTAAAGGTAAGATGACTAAAAAACCTTTTATTGGAAAAGGTTATCGAGCCAAAGAGCCTCTTGAATTAATACATTCTGACCTTTGAGGTCCTATGAATGTGTGAGCTTAAGGGGGTTATGAGTACTTTATCAGTTTTACTGATGATTACTCGAGATATGGGTATGTCTATCTGATGCAACGAAAGTCTGAATCTTTTGAAAAGTTTAAATTATTTAAGACCGAAGTTGAGAATACTTTGGATAGACGAATAAAAACACTTCAATCAGATCAAGGTGGAGAGTTTTTGGATTCTGAGTTCTAGGACTATTTATTAGAACATGGAATCGTTTTCCAACTCTCAGCACCGAGTACACCTCAGCAAAATGGTGTAACAGAGAGGAGAAACAAAATCTTGTTGGACAAGGTTCGTTCAATGTTGAGTTACGCTTCCTTATCGAACTTGTTTTGGGGTTTTGCAGTGGAGACTACGGTATATATTCTCAACTATGTTCCTTCTAAGAGTATTTCAAGAACACCTCTAGAGTTGTGGAATAGGCGTAAAGCTAGTTTACGTCACTTCTACATATGGGGTTGCCCAGCACATGTGCTTGAGGCAAATCCCAAGAAGTTGGAATTATGATCCAGGTTATGCCTTTTTGTAGGCTACCCCAATGGTACCGAGGAGGTTACTTTTATGATCCATCCGAAAACAAGGTGTTTGTTTCCACGAACGCTACTTTCCTAGAGGAGGATCATATCAAGGAGCACAGTCCACGTAGTAAAGTTGTGTTAAGTGAGCTGTCAAAAGAAACTACTGAAACTTCAACAAGAGTTGTTGAAGAACCTGCTTCATCAACCAGAATTGTTGATGATAGTTCATCTGGTAGTCGGTTCCACCTCAAGATTTGAGAAAACCTCGACGCAGTCCCACCTGATAGCTATCTGAGTTTCATGGAAATCCTAGCTATGGTGACAGATGGTGACGTTGAGGATCCGTTGTCCTATAAAAAGGCAATGGAGGATGTTGACTGGGATGAATCGGTCAAAGCCATGAATCTTGAGATGGAGTCGATGTACTTCAACTCGGTATAGGATCTTGTAGATCAGCCTGATGGGGTAAGATCTATAGGTTGTAAATGGATCTACAAGCGCAAACGTGGTGCTGATGGGAAGATGCAAACCTTCAAGGCTCGACTTGTGGCAAAGGGTTATACCCAGGTGGAGGAAGTCGACTATGAGGATACTTTCTCACCTGTTGCCATGTTAAAGTCAATTTGCATCCTCCTGTCCATTGCAACTTATTATAATTATGAGATTTGGCAAATGGACGTCAAGATGGCTTTTCTGAATGGAAATCCTGAGGAGACCATTTACATGGTGCAACCCAAAGGATTCATTTCCCAAGGTCAAGAGCAAAAGGTTTGCAAACTGAATCGGTCCATTTATGGGCTAAAACAAGCGTCTCGATCTTGGAATATTCGATTTGATGTTACGATCAAATCGTATGGCTTTTACCAAAATGTTGATGAACCTTGTGTTTACAAGAAAATAGTTAACAGTTCAGTAGCTTTCTTAGTATTGTATGTAGATGATATACTACTCATTGGGAATGATGTAGGTCTACTGACTGTAATTAAGAACTGGTTGGCAACCCAATTCCAAATGAAAGATTTGGGAGAGGCTCAGTTTGTTATGAGTATATAGATCTTTTAGGATCGTAAGAACAAAGTGCTAGCGTTATCTCAGGCATCGTATACTAACAAAATCTTGCTCAAGTACTCTATGTAGAACTAAAAAAGGAGCCTATTACCATTCAGGCATGGAGTCACTTTGTCTAAGGACATGTGTCCTAAGACGCCTCAAAAGGTTGAGGACATGAGACGGGTCCCATATGCATCTGCCATTGGCAGTTTAATGTATTTGATGCTCTACACTAGGCCAGACATCTGCTATGCTATGGGAATAGTCAATAGGTATCAGTCTAACACAGACCAAGGTCATTAGACCGCAGTTAAGAACATCCTCAAGTATCTTCGGAGAATGAAGGACTATATGCTTGTATATGGGTCTAGGGATTTGATCCTTACTGAATACACGGATTCTAACTTTCAGACTGATAATTACTCTCGAAAGTCTACTTTAGGGTCAGTATTTACTCTTAATGGAGGGGCTGTAGTGTGGCGGAGCACTAAGCAGGGGTGCATCGCTGACTCCACGATAGAGACCGAGTACATAGCGGTTTGTGAAGCTGCTAAAGAGGTCGTCTGGCTTTGAAAGTTCTTGACAGAGCTGGAAGTTGTTCCAAATATGTCTAGTCCCATCACTCTCTATTGTGACAATAGTGGTGCTGTGGTAAACTCCAAGGAGCCTAGGAGTCATAGGCATGGCAAACACATAGAGCGAAAGTATCATCTGACCTGCGAGATAGTGCATCGAGGAGACGTGATCATCACGAAGATCCCCTCGAAGCAAAACATTGCTGATCCATTTACGAAGGCTCTCACGACTACAGTGTTTGAGGGTCACCTTCAGAGCATAGGTCTACGGGACTACCTGCAGTTAGACTAGGGCAAGTGGGAGATTTTGTTGCACTGAGGTTTTATGCCCTAGTTTATTGTTTTGTACCTGTTTACTTACACTCCCCACTTCGCTTTAGGACAAGTAGCAGATTATTGAGGTTTGTGCCGTAAAGTCTCGTGTTCCGTAGTTTCTAAATAACTTTGTACGAACACTTGTGATGCATAATATATATGATATTTACTTTACTTCTTGACTTTGCATATTTAGATGTTTTTTTATTTTACCACAAACCAATAAACTTAATATCCCTGATTGTCTTTATGTAACTTAAGCATGTATATAGTGACATACAAGTGGATCATGTTTTAAGTGACAACCAAAATAGTCTATAGTATGTGGATATAGGAAGGAAACCTTATCTTGATAACACTATGGACGCGGCCCGCTTTGTGGAATAGTTATAAATATTGTGACTTGTCACAGATGGTCTGATCCTGATCATTCGTGTAGTGGATATGCGAGCGGGGGCGTCCTATACAAAGAGTTTGTATAAGACCTGATCTCGAAGTGTTATTCTTTTGTCATATAACTTCGTTCATGAATGAGACTTTACTTCACTAGGATAACCATAGGTAAAATGACCTCAATCCTGAGTGAGTTGAGAACTCCTTTCATTGAGGGTGGTCCTTTGATTTGCATGGGTGCAAGTGGCCAGAGCGCCGACTCAAACCTACCATTTTGAGGATTCGTCTGATTTGGGAGCTAGGAACTTAGCTTCACAAGATTGAGTTCACTTCTTCCCCAAAGTAGGGGTAAATAAATAGATAGATTGAACGATGTGGTACCACGCACCTTCTCATGGCCCGAGAGGTGTTCACACATAGTAGAACTATATTGTATTGTTCATTAGAGGGATCAGTGGTACTTAAGGAGGAAGATGTAATTATAGGGGCAAAATAGTAAATTGGCTTCCTGTAATTACGAGCATTTATGAAGCGTCATCATACTGATGATTGGTTATATCCAATAGACATAGAAATATATCTATGGAAAGAAGAGTTGAACTGTCAGTCTTTAGTGGAATGCCTGGCAGTTAATGGATGGTGAATATCGTGACTAAAGAGTTTAGTCAGCTATTCACGTACCGTTGGAGCTTCGAGCCATAGGTCCATAAGGTCCCCTTGGTAGCTTGGATACAAATTGAGAGTCAGTTTTTGGGTCAATTTGAAATGTTCAAATTGATAAGAGGGAGTTGGATTATATATTGATATAATTGAACGAGTTAATTAAATATGATATTAATTAACTTTATGTATGAGATACATTAATTTGGATGAAATTGGATTAAAATATGATTTATATCTAGTGGAGGAAAATATTATAATTCATATATGATATTTAATTTTATGTATATTATGAATATGATGAGACCACATTCATTGGACGGTTATAAAGGAAATGGGACGACGTCTCTTCTGCTCTAATAAACGGATAAGTGTATTGAAAGATCATTTTGAGATGCATAAATAAGCTGACGGTGTTTAAGCATGAATGCGCAGACATTGTGAAAAGAGAGTGTCATCGCTTTGAAAATTAGTGTCTATACAATAGTGCCTGCACAATCGCTTACATATACGATATTACTAAGCGATCACTTACCGATTACACCTTCGTGTGCAATATTCTAAATGATCATTTACCTTTTCCTAAGTGATCGTTTAGCTTCTTGATATTTATCTAAACATCATATAGACGATCGCTTAATTTTTACTACATGATCATTGATAACTTGTAGAAATACAAGTTATTATGTTGTTTTATTTAGATATTGCGGAAAAAGAGAGGAAATTTGCGTCGATAGCATAGAATTGCCTAAGAAATACAAAAATTATGAAATGTCGTAAACGCACCCACTAACACCATTGCGATGGCGAAATAGAATGTTTCAGTCTCTGTTTTGCAGAAAATAGGTCACCGCATGCGTTAGTGGCTCGAAGACAAAATGTACAACGCATATACATCGCATGCGCCCATCAATCAAGAACAAAGAGACGATTAATGCAATGATGGCGCATACGACAATCGATCAAGAGCTTTAGCGATTAATGCATTTCAACCGCATACTGTAATAAAAAACAGCACCGCATGCAGCGATAGATCGAAGATGTGAAGAGCAACGCATTCGTGGGCAATTTTGACAAGTGTACAGCTTTTATTGTGCAATTCTGACGGATTGACAGTAGAACAGAAAGGAATTTTTCATTACGCCATTGTAGGAATTACCATAATTAGACAGTGGGGACCAAAATTTCAAAGAGCCAAGGTCTTGTCTATAAGTAGCTTCCTCAAATTCGCTGAAACAGATACAAAGATATATTGATACAGAGAGAGAGGCTGTTCTGAAGAGACTTACAGAGTAAATCCGAGAGAACTACGAGACAAGGCTGAAAGGTGAGTCCTCGAGCAAAGAATTCTTTCGACTCCCGAAGCTGAAGCTCTGTGCAATAGGTTAATTCTACAGGGAAAGCAAGCCTGAGAAGGAAGCTTTCCTCTCCACCACATCCATACGCCGACAAGCACAAGTCTCCGATCGGGATCTGTGTCAAGACGTTGACACTCTTTTCGTATTTGTTTCTATTCTCTAATTCATCTTTTGTGTTCATCTTCTTTAATCTCTCATTCACAAACATGTATCAAATGCTTAATTTTAGAATTAAATGTTATCATCATCATCGTTATCATCTCTCTGTCTCTTTCCATACATTTATCATCCATTTTCTCCATGATGTGTTCTTAATCCCGAGGGTAAATAGCGAGAATTAAGCGAGTGAGTAAATCTGTGTCAAGGAATCAATTAAGTTTAGCTAAAGCATGCTCGATGGCATCTTCACCTGTGAGAGTAGAAGTGAAGATGTTATTCCACCTATCGAGAAAAGGTTGGAAGAATGCGTTAACTAAAGCGATAAGTATTTCTAGAGATGGAAACAACTTTGCGTTCATCACGTTCATCTCAGTTTCACCATAGATGTATGGGAACGCGGCCGTTCACTGAAATATGTACGCCAAGGGAAAGTGGAACCTTAGTTGCATCCTTAACACGATTGACGAACTTACGATGTTTTTACTTTTTACTCTCTCTTTCTGCTTCATTCATAAGACTTGCCATAGCATTCATCGATTCTTTTGTTCAACTTCACAGCCAGTCCTCGACCCCTGTATCATGTATCATGTATCATAGCAGTTTAGGAATTTACTTTATCAACGCATCTTTACTTTACAATGCATTTTACTTTATCAACGCATTTTTACTTTTAACGCAATTTATATTTCTGTACAAACCAAAAATTCTTTATTCATTATTGTAACCGATCGCATGTATCACATAAGTATCGCATTTAACGACAACAATCCCCATGTTCGACCTCGAATCACTCTGAGAAACTTGTGTTGGAATTATACTTGGTTTCAGTGTAAGGAAACTTGTGACACGCACCACTTCATCGCATACTACGAGTATATCACTATCAACTCATACACTTAGAATGTAGTATCGCATAAAATGTCTTTATCGCAAATCACGTGAGCGCATATAAAGCATCATTCATTCATTCATCAGCGCAATAGATAAAGATAACATTCCATTTTCACCGTTACAAGTTTATGGCAACATGAGCTTGTATTACATTCATCCATCAGTAGTGTGTATAAGCGATACAAATCATAACACAACATAACACTCCATTCGTATCCTTGTATGATACATATTCACCTTGTCCCTATGCTAGAAGATTAATTTTCATCCTCACAAGTTTATGGCGCTGTTGCCGGGGATTGGTAACAGTTAGTGTTGAATACTTTTGTGGTATTTTATAGGACAGATCTCTGTTGTACTGTCTGTTTATCGCGAAGAGCAGGCTAACAGTTTATGAATACTAGAGCTGATCCAGAATTTGAAGCTGACCCAGAGATCGAGCATACTTTTCGCATGAGGGCACGTCAGAATAGAATCAGGCGAAAAAGAGTAAATATGGAAAACAACAACGAGAGGCCTGAAGGAAATCAAGGGGCAAATCGGCCAGCGCAAGATCCTGTCTTTCTTGCTACTCACCGCAACATCCCCATGAGAAACTATGTGGCACCGAATCTTTACGACTTCTTGCCTAGGATTTCACGACCAATGGTTGAGGAGAATGCACTATTTGAAATAAAGTCGGTCATGCTCCAGATGATACAAAATGCGGGGCAATTCGGAGGTCTACAAGGTGAAGACCCGCACACCTATCTGACCAGCTTTATAGAGATATGCAATTTCTCCATCCCTGGCGTCACCCCTGAAGGAATTAGACTTTACCTTTTCCTGATAACTTGTAGAAATACAAGTTATTTATGCTGCCTTATCTAGATATTGTGGCCAAAAGAGAAGGAATATGCATCGATTATATGAAAATTAGTTAAAAAATACAATAAATTTAAATTATTGCAATTACACCTACTAACATCATTAAGATGGTAGAAGAGGATATTTCTACTCTGTTTTGCAGGAAACCAAGTCACCACTTGCGATCAAGGCTCAACGAGAAACTGAATAACGCATCTCTGTCACATTGTGCCCATCAAACCACAATGAAGAAATGACCAACGCAATGACGACGCAATGCGACAGTCGATCCCGAGCTGAATTTCAAACCGCATGCGGTAATAAAAACAACACCGCATGCGAGCACACGATCAAAAGATGCAGCTGAGCAACGTAAATACGGAGGATTGTGACATGTGTACAACTAACCGTTGTGCATATTTGTTGGTCTGATTGCATAACAGAAGGAATATTTATTCCTCCATCTTCGGAATTTCCATAAGAATAAGTGGGGTCCACAAGGCAAGATTCAAAGCTTTTCACCTATAAATACCCCCCATAGATTTTAGAAAAGATATACTTGATACGAGGGCTAATTGATGCTAGATTATTGAGAGAGAGACTGAGCTGAGTATTGATTGGAAGAAATCCGGGAAGAGAAGAGACAAGGTCGAGAGGTGAGTCTCAGTGCAATTCTGCTAAATCCCCACCGTGAAGCTCTGTGCTTAGATCCTTGCAACCGGTTGAGCAAGCCTGAGAGGGAAACTCATCCTTTCGCACGATCCATCCACGCCGGCAAGCAAATCTCCATCCAGATCGGCGCTAAGATGTTGGCACTTATTTGTATTTTTTTCTAACTCTATTTCATCAATTTTATTTCATTCTCTTAATCTCTTCATTCACAAATCATGTATCAGACGCTAAATAGTTTTATTGAATGTCTCGATCATTTCCATTTCCACTTCTCTGTCTATTTCCGTTCCTCCATTAATCGTTTTCTCCATGAAGTTTTCTTATTCCCTTGGTAATTAGTATGAATTAAACGAGTAGCTTAATCTGTGATATAGAGATAAATGCGTTTAGCTAAGGCATGCTAGACGACATCCTCACCTGTGAGAGCAGAAGTGAAGATGCCATTCTGATCTGTCAAGAGAAGGTTAGAAGAATGCGTTAACTAAAGCGAGTAGTACTTTCAAAGATGGAATCAACCTTGTGTTCATTACGTTCGTCCCTATTTCACCACAGAGATGTGGGATCGCGGCCGATCACTGAGAGGTGTACGCCAAGGGAAAAGCGAAACTGTACTCGTATCTTTAACACAATTAAGGAACTTGCACTATTTGTATTAATTATCTTTTCTCTTTCTGCTTAACACATAAGACTCGCCACCGCATAACACGATCTTTGTATAATCTTCACAACCAGCCTTGACCTCGGTATCTTGTATCATGAAACCTGTATCTTGTATCATCTTAGCTTAGGTTTACTTTATCGCAATTTATCTTATTATCGCATCTTTACCGCTTTACTTTACTTTATCACATGTTTAATTACTTGTACACAAAACTCTTTTATAAATTGAAAAACCCCTGGTCGCATGTATCACAAATGTAACACAATAACCTCAAACAGTCCTTGTGTTCGACCTCGGATCACACCGAGAAACTTGCAGTGGAATTATACTTGGTTCCAATGCAAGGAAACTTGTGACAATGCACAACATACTACATGAACATCCATTAATAACACATATCTAGAAGTAGTATCACATAAAGAAAATAAAGACTCATTGCATAACTTTGGCCATTACAAGTTTATGGCACTGTTGCCGAGGAACTGGTACGAGGACATGGACTTGTTCATTCAGTCATATCCATATTTGTATTAGCGCATTGTTTAAGACTAAAATTTGCATTAAACTTACCATATACACTGAGGGATGAGGCAAAGAGGTGGGCTCATTCATTGGAGCGAAATAAAATCATGTCAGGGGACCAGTTGGTGGAACGGTTCATGAAGAAATTCTTCCCTCCAGCCATCAACGCAAGAAGACGAAAGGATGTGCTAAATTTCGAGCATATGGATAATGAGACTCTAAGCACCCTTGGGTGCGTTTTAGAAGATTGGTGAAATTTTTTCCGCATATCGGAATTCCCGATTGCGTTCTGATGGAAACATTTTATAACAGCCTGAATCGATCAACGTAAGTTGTAGCTGACGCCTCCGCAGCAAGTGGATTCATGGATAAGACCTACATGGAAGCCAAGGTCATCCTTGATCGCATTTCACGAAACACGGATGACTAGGTGGATGACAGGTATGGGGGAAGAGGCCTCGAGAGAAGAAGAACTGAAAATGCCATTATATCAGTGGATACAATGACAACCTTGGCTACACAAATGGCCGCGGTGACCTCTCTCCTATAAACGATGGCAATCAATCAAGGTGCCCTCTCTCAAATTTCAGTGCAACCCAATGTGCCGATGCAAGTGGCCGCAATAAGTTGTGTTCAATGGGGAGAGGGCCATGCTGTAGAGATGTGCCCACCAAACCCACAGTCAGTGTTTGCTATCCAAAACAACCTTTACAGCAACACTTACAATCCAAGTTGGTGGAATCACCCTAACTTCGGTTGGGGAGGGAATCACAACCAAGGGGGCTAAAGTAATCATCAGAACAACAATTTGGGGAATCGAGAAAATCCTCCATCTTTTCACCAGAATCAGAATTAGAGTCATCAAAGGCAACCGCATAACCAACCATCCTCATTGAACACCTCTATAAATTTGTCATCATTGGAGTCCCTGCTGAAACAATATATTGAGAAAAACGATGCTTTCATGCAGTCGCAGACGTCTTCAATAAGGAACTTAGAGATCCAAGTCGGGCAATTGGCAGCTGAGCTTAGCAACAGAACATCGGGAACACTGCCAAGTAACTCAGAAGCCCCAGGATCTCATGGGAAGGAATAATGTCCTTGATGACATTGCGCAGGCAAGCTTGACCGGCTGCAGGGGTGTGGATTGCGGTAATAGTGAGAAATTTCTTTCAATCAACATCCTTAAAATCTATGTTTAAATGCTTTCTCTACGGCTTTCCTTTACTGTTTTCTGCATTGCGTTATTTACTGCTTTCTTAAAAATAGCCTTTACTGCTTTATGAATTTACTTTCATTTTAATTCAATTGCATTATTTCCATGCCTTGTTTAATTTACTTCTTTTTTGCATTAGTTGCGTTGTTCTTAAGTCTCTGTGAATGACTGACTAAAAGAAAATGAACACTACAAAGTCTTAGCGACTTGCGTTGTTGATGAAAAAAAATATTAAAAAAATATATAAAAAAAATAATAATACACTTTAATAAACATCCGATATGCATTGCGATGATGGGTGCATCTTGCGCTGACAAGATACACTATGCATCCAACCTACTCAAATGCATTGCACTGAGGGGTGTGTTGTGCGTGTATGTATTCTGCGCCCGTCCTTAGCGAAAGCGCACTATGTTGAGGTAGTGTTGCGCCAGTAGAAATACCGTGCGCCTATCCTCCAGAAATGCACTGAGTTGAGGGGTGTGTTGTGCTAATGCATGCGTTGTTGCCCGTCCTCTACAAATATGCATTTGCGTTAACGGATGCATTGCGTTAATATTTAACCTTGTACCCATCCGAATAAAACACAAAAGATAAATTCTTTTTGCGAGAGAGTAGTCCAATCGCTTAGGCTTCCAAGGAAATGATGACTTAGCAGATGAAAGGACGTCCTTTTCTGCTAATTCATAAATGCGAGGAACACGGCGAGCAGGCTTTTTGAGTATCTCGAGGCCTGCCATGCAGAATTTGCGTTGGGCCCATCAAGGCCCAACCTATAAATTCCCTCCTCCTTCGTCTGAGGATGTCTATTTGAATCTTTTGCGAAAAAGAAAACCCTAAGTGAATCCTCTACATACCCAACCTTCGAAATTTCTTCCTAAGTCCTAAGAACTTTCCCAACTCTATCACTCATCAAAGCCATGGCCGAGCAATCCTTACATTCACCTTCCCTGCCTTCATCACCTTCTCCAACCCAATTAACCGCAAGGGAAGCGACATTCCTCACAGCAAGCCGTCGCCTCGTTGCCCAGCTGAAACCCATCCGAAGAATCGTCGGAAAACCTCGAAGAAAACCCATTGTAGCTAAACCACTCCAAATCCGAGAGAGGCTGAGCATGGAGAGTGCCCCACTCCCAGCACTGTCATCAGAAAGCGATAAGAAGAGAAGAGACGACAGAGAAGTGTTTGGGAGCATCCTAAGCAATATGGAGAAGGAGGGAGGGCTACCTAAAGCCGGAGTTGTTAATCAGCCCTTGCCTTCGGAGGAAGAGATGGCGGAAGGTTCGCGGAGAAGCACCCTGGCCGTTTCGGATCCTAAGGAAACTGTTCAAACAGAATCCTATGAGGGACCCATCAGGGTTGCTTTGGAGGAGGTGGAAGCGAAGAAGCTGCCGGAAATAGCTGAAGGGAAGAAGAAAAGAAAAAGCAAAAGCAAGGGGCAGGAGAAGATGAAGAAGCCCAACCAAAGAAGGAAAAGAAGGAGAAGAAAGAAAAGAATTCGAGTGAAAAGAGGGAGCGCAGACAAGAAGAGAAGCGCCTGAAGAAGGAAGAGAAGAGGAAGAGGGCTGCAAGCCCGGATGTCGATGGAGAATCCACCACCGCAAGGGTGGAAGAGGGGGTGTCAACGCAAGAAAAAGAATCAGCGTAACCTCAAGAGGCATCAACGCATATCAGGACGGTTGCGACTGAAGATCGAGAGGATCCAGACATCACCCCTCTAATGCAGTGTCGCAAGGAGAATGTGCTGTAAGGGTTAACAAACAACCCACAATTTACCAAAGTGTAGCAGAAGAGAAGGAAAGGAGAAGAAGAGAAGAAGAGGAAAAACAAGAAAAGATGTTACGAGCGCAACAAATCATCACAGCAGGCAATTTGAAAAGAAAACTCCAAGATGAGAAAGTGCGCCATAACAACGCAATTTCGGCAGAAGAAGAGAGAAAAAGGCTCGAGGATGAACAACGCATATTGCTGGCCTTGGAGCAATTTGAAAAAGAAATGAGAGAAGAAGAATAAGAAGAAAAGAAGAAGAAGGAAGAGAAGGAGAAACGGAAAGCAAATGTGTAGAGCATTAGAGAGAATAAAAGAAAAAAAGTTACGGAGTGGAGAAGGGAAGAAGAAGATCAGCGCAAGGAACGGGAACGAAAACAAAGACAAAGATCCCGCCTTGCGTTGGTACAAGATAAGGGCAAAGCAAAAGTTGAAAGTAGTGAGCCTGCGTTGACCAAAGGATGCCCATTAAAGAAGAAGGAGAATGATGACATGATGAAGGAAATGGGGTTCTTTCCTGCGTCAACGCCACTACCGGATTTAATTACAAGTGTTATGCTGGAGCACTGGTGGGAGACATTCTGCCAATGCCTATCCATCATAATTCCAATGGTAGTGAGAGCTTTTTACAATGGACGACTTCATGGCACCAAAGATATGGTGATCATGAAAGGGTGTACAGTGCCATTCCGCGCAAGGGACATCAATGAATTATATAAGATGAAGGACATCCCGGATGCGTTGGGTAACAAAATTATTGATGATTCCCAAGAAGAGCAAATGGAGGATGCACTATGAGTTTAACGCAATCGGGCACTCAGTGGTCAGTATCTTTGAAAGGCATAAAGACACCTGCGTCCAACAAACTACTTTTGGAAGCGTGTCTTTGGGTGTACTTGGTGAAAAGACGACTCATCCCTACATCACATGACAAAACAGTTTCAAGGGATCAAGTAATGGCCGCATATTGCATAGCACGCGGTATTCTGATCGATGTGGGCCAACTGATCGCAAAGAAAATTCGAGGTTTTGTGGGGCATGTGAGAGGCTAGTATTTCTTTCCTTGAATGGTTTCGAGCTTATGCCTTTCTATGGGTGTAGGTATTGAAGAAGAGCCAATGCCAAAAGTCCGCAAAGATCTTGAGAATGCTTCTCAAGGACTCTCCTCATTGCCCTGAGTTTCCACTTAAACAGCCCCTTATCGATTTGAATGCGTCGCAGCAGCCAAAGCCAAAGAAGCAGAGTAAAGAAGACAGAGGGCTAGGAAAAAGTTCAAAAGCAATCAACGCAAGAACAAATACCCTTGGACCCCTTACCTTTAGTTATTCGCTCTCCAAGCCCACCAGCGGCTGTCTCTTATACACATCTAGATGTGTATAAGAGACAGCCCCTTACCTTTAGTTATTCGCTCTCCAAGCCCACCAGCGGAACCCCTCTCCCCACGCCCAGAACACTTTATAAATCTCCTCTTTGCTCCCGATTCACCCAACGCATTTCCAGCAGCATCTTCCTCCCCTCCATCTCCACCGCATTTTTCTCCTCCATCGCCACATGTTGACGACCCACACGGTTTGGGTGAAGGCACTTCTGCTCAACCTCAAACCATTGATTGTGAAACATCGCAGGCGCATCCCTCCACCGCAACCCTTGTTGCTGAACTAGCAGAGATGCGTTCTCTTCTCTCTTATCAACAAGAATTCTTCTGCCAACGAATAACAGAGTTACAAGAGAGCCACATAGAGGTTCAACGCAGTATTGCGATGACATGGCAGATGCTGATCAATATTCAACGCAATATCTTCACGATCCACTTGAACCAAAGACAAATGGCAGAGTGCAAGCATGAGTACTTTACCTTTTTGACAACCTATTTACATGGTCCCATGGTGCCTTCGCATTTTCAGCAACCTCTGCACTTTGAAGAAGCTCCTCAAGTTCCTCCACAGAATCCTCCACCAGAGCCCCCACCGCAACTCTAAATTTGGGGGTGTGCCACCTTCTCAATAAATCTACAATTTTTCGTTGTGGTCATTCTTTTATTTTATTCATTTCATTATTCTTATGTAAAGAAGCTATACCTTGATTTTTTTGTACATGCTTAAATTTTGTGTTGCGATAATTGTAATTCTTTGTATACTTAGTTAATTTTAATATAACTGAGTAACTATTCTTTCCATATGCGTTAGCCTCATTACTTATCATCCTTTGTCAAGTATTGCGATATTCCTTGTCTTTAATTTTGCGTTATTAATTGCGCCGCCATGATGAATAATATGTATACCCTTAGAAATATTTCTTATACTTTGAACTTTTGACTAACACTTAGATAATTCATAGCAATAGCACTGCTTTACCTTTTCTATTTCAAGACTCTGCTCAAACCTTTTTTTCAAAATTTTGACCAAGTGTTTTGTCTTTTTTGTCCAAAATAACGCAATGAGGACATTACGCATCTCTAAATTTTGGGGTGGGAAAGGTCTAAGCAGATGTGGTCATTATCAGGAAAATGTGTTCATTAAAAAAAAAAAAATTCATAAAACTCCAATGTCAGCACAAGGAAAAATCCCAACCTGATAAGAGTTAAGTCGTGAAAGGAACTTGCTTGTAGTCAGATGTTCGCATGTCACCGATTGGAGCAAGTCAGAACAAAAGTAGGTTTCTAAGATTGATGCAATATAAAAAGAGAAAAAAATAGAGAAAAATAAGAATACAAGAGACAACTTCTCTGACCAGTAAAAGTAAAACTTAGCTGAAAATCAACACACAACCGTAGGTGGATGCTCGCATGACACTCGTGAGAGTAAGCCAAAACGAAGGGTGTAACCATGATCAATAGTCTCTAATAAAATGAAGCAAACCAGACCACCGCATAAAGACGCACCTAGTTGTTTTTGCAAGAAAAGGTAAACATTCTTCTCAAAACAAGAAGGGAATTTTTGAGTAGAGGTTTATTGTATAAAACAATAAAGTAGAGCATGTTGATGAATTGTTAAAGGATAGTAGGAAATTACGTTGTTAAGTAATGTTGTAGAGGTGGAGCATTCGGAGCAACCAATCGACGCAAAATTAGGACAAGAATTGAGCGAAATTGCCTTAGTCGAAGATATACTTGAGGACAAGCATATATCTAAATTTGTGGGTATGGTAACTTGTAGAAAAGTTATTTATGCTATTTTATTTAGATATTGCGGCAAAAAGAGAGGAAAGTTGCATCGATAGTACAAGAATTGGCTAAGAAATACAAAAATTATGAAATTTCGTAAACGAACCCACTAACACCATTGCGATGGCGAAATAGAATGTTTCAGTCTCTGTTTTGCAGGAAATAGGTCACCGCATGCGTTAGTGGCTTGAAGACAAAATGTACAACGCATATACATCGCATGCGCTCATCGATCAAGAACGAAGAGATGATCAACGCAATGACGGCGCATGTGACAATCGATCAAGAGCTTTAGTGATAAACACATTTCAACCACATGCAGTAATAAAAAACAACACCGTATGCGGCGATAGATCGAAGATGTGAAGAGCAACGCATTCGCGGGTGATTCTGACAAGTGTACAGCTTTTATTGTGCAATTCTGATGGATTAACTGTGGAACAGAAAGGAATTTTCCATTACGCCATTGTAGGAATTACCATAATTAGACAGTGGGGACCACAATTTCAAAGAGCCAAGGTCTGCCTATAAATAGCTTCCTCAAATTCGCTGAAACAGATACAGAGATATATTGATATGGGGAGAGAGGTTGGTCTGAAGAGACTTACAAAGTAAATCCGGGAGAACTACGAGACAAGGCTGAAAGGTGAGTCTCCGAGCAAAGAATTCTTTCGATTCCCGAAGCTGAAGCTCTGTGCAACAGGTCAATTCTATGGGGAAAGCAAGCCTAAGAGGGAAGCTTTCCTCTCCACCATATCCATACACCAACAAGTACAAGTCTCCGATCGGGATCTGTGTCAAGACGTTGACACTATTTCCGTATTTGTTTCTATTGTCTAATTCATCTTCTGTGTTCATCTTCTTTAATCTCTCATTCACAAACATGTATCAAACGCTTAATTTTAGAATTAAATGTTATCATCGTCATCGTTATCATCTCTCTGTCTCTTTCCATACATTTATCATCCATTTTCTCCATGATGTGTTCTTAATCCCCGGGGTAAATAGTGAGAATTAAGCGAGTGAGTAAATCTGTGTCAAGGAATCAATTAAGTTTAGCTAAAGCATGCTCGACGACATCTTCACCTATGAGAGCAGAAGTGAAGATGTTATTCGGCCTATCGAGAGAAGGTTGGAAGAATGCGTTAACTAAAGCGAGAAGTATTTCCAAAGATGGAAACAACCTTGCGTTCATCTTGTTCATCTCTATTTCACCATAGACGTATGGGAATGCGGCCGATCACTGAAAGGTGTACGCCAAGGGAAAGCGGAACCTTAGTTGCATTCTTAACACGATTGACGAACTTGCGATGTTTTTACTTTTTACTCTTTCTCTTTCTGCTTCATTCATAAGACTTGCCATAGCATTCATCGATTCTTTTGTACAACTTCACAGCCAGTCCTCGAACCCTGTATCATGTATCATGTATCATAGCAGTTTAGGAATTTACTTTATCAACGCATCTTTATTTTACAACACATTTTACTTTATCAATGCATTTTTACTTTTAGCGCAATTTATATTTTTGTACAAACCAAAAATTCTTTATTCATTATTGTAACCGGGCGCATGTATCACATAAGTATCGCATTTAACGACAACAATCCCCATTTCGACCTCGGATCACTCTGAGAAACTTGCGTTGGAATTATACTTGGTTTCAGTGCAAGGAAACTTGTGACACGCACCACTTCATCGCATACTACGAGCATATCACTATCAACGCATACACTTAGAATGTAGTATCGCATAAAATGTCTTTATCGCAAATAACTTGAGCGTATATAGAGCATCATTCATTCATTCATTAGCACAATAGATAAAGATAGCATTCCATTTTCACCATTACAAGTTTATGGCAACATGAGCTTGTATTACATTCATCCATCAGTAGTGTGTATAAGCGATACAAAACATAACACAGCATAACACTCCATTTGTATCCTTGTATGATTTATATTCACATTGTCCCTATGCTGGAAGATTAATTTTTATCCTCACAATCGTTTAGACGATTGCTTACCCTTTCCTACACGATCGTTTAGATGATCACTTGCTTTTTCCTACATGATCGTATACTTCACCTAAACAATCAAGCATCTTGTCTATGCGATAGACAACCTCATCTCCCACTTGCTTGATTATTGTGTACGGTCTCTCTTCCTCCTTCCCTCAACCAAATCCGAACAAAGCCCACACTTTGGATTCTCACTCCAAGAATACTGAGGGCTTTGAGTGATGGTGTCATCTATGTTTTCTTCTGTTCGAGTGGTGATTGTTCGAGGTAGACGGTTGGGTTTTGGACTCGTTGTGAAGAAGAAATCTTAACTGGTATGATCTCTCGATCCCTTTAGCATTATGAATGCATATTAGTATGTTTGAATGTATATGTGGTAATTCTGTCACAATGAATTGGAAAGATCTGCTTCCGCTCTTAGGTACTCTGATTAAGAGTTCCTTCAGTTTACATGACCCTATGGCACCTGTGAAGGGATTAGATTCCCCAAGCGAAAGGTACGAATGCCTTGTGTCTCGAATTTTGTTTGTAAAACTCAATAAAACAAAGAGACGAAAATACAGGATTAACAATAAGTCCTAAGCGTGCTTTTTCTATAGAAAAATTGAGAGGAAAGGGAATAGGAATACATATCCTTGAAGAAACACTTCTTCATGTTTCCTCTCCACAGCAAGAGATAAAAAACCTCTCCCATTCACAACAACACGAAACCATAGCAAGATCACAAACTTGGCAACGACGACACCACCACAATGTTACTTTGTTATTCTCAAGGTGAGAATCGTAGAGAGTTTTGTGGGCTTCTGTGTTTAATTTTGTGAAAGGGATAAAGAGTAATTCTTGAGAGAATTTAACAGAGGGAAGGAGATGATGCAGAGAGATTCTTCGTGAAAATCACGTTGAAGTGTATCTCTTTTCTCTGTCTAAATTGCACCATATGAGAGAATTGGAGGGATAACTCTCCATTAAGTGAAAATAACTCCCTAGAAGTTATTAATTTTAAATTTCAAAATTTTTTAATTTAATTTAATTATATTAACCATTAATATAGTTAAACCATATATTATATCTCATATAATATATAACCGATGGATCTAAGGCTTACATCATTAATAAACCTCAAACCTGATTAAAAGGAAATTTACAATATCGAACTACTCCTATCACTACAAAGATGTAGCAATAGTGGTAAGTACGGGTCGATCGGCAGGAAAGCACGATTTTTTTTCATTAAGCCAATTTCCTAACTAGAGCGGTAAATAGGGGATTTTGGTGTGAAAAAGATAAACGTGCAAGAAATTAAAATATAAGCGGACAAGTGTAAACTAAGGATATGAATTATCTAGTTTCGAGAGCAAGAGAGATCTTATGTAATTTAAATCATTGAAATATATTAATTGGACATGCAATCGATTTATGCATATACAACGCTTGCTTGACACGACCAAGCTAGCCTCTACAAAGGAGGACAATTAAGTAGGACTGAACCAAGAAAGCGTCCTAGTTAAACTACATGCATTAAATCCTAATTGGGTTCGATAGTGATCAGTTAAGACTAAGCACATGCTCATTAAGCTTTAGGATTCCATTGTGTCGGTTAATTAATGGGAAAGCCTTAACTCAATTAATTGATTTATCCTTGAACCTAGATCAAGCATGCATCCTAAGACCCAAGATTAGATTATAAATCATAGCATACACATTCAACCATTTTCTACCGGGGTGATTTTAAGCATAGACGAACATTAGAGAAACACGCGAGCCCAAAATCAACTAGCTAAGACATACATTCATGATAGGGTCGTCAATCCAACACACAAATATATATCAAAATCAAACAAGATTCAAGAAAACATAAATTCAGTATGCATTAAGTCCAAAAGAACATAAATCTCAAGAAAAACACATAGGATTCTTGCTCCAAAAATTAGATAGAAGTTACCTCAACATCCCATAGACAAGAAGAAGAGGAAAGGTCCAATCCATCATTTACAACCCAAAATAAAATGTAAAACCTAAGCTAAGATGCTAAAATCTGAAGGGAAAAGAAGGAAATTGATGCTCTACCTTGGCCTCCATGAAATCAGCCTCCCTTCTGACCTAAAATCGAGGAGAAATTTTATAGGAATTCGTCGCAATATTATAATGCTAGAAAGAGAATTGCAACGCTCTTATTGATTCAGACCTCAAGCATTAGGGATGCATTGCAAGGGTGGTTTCGACGCTCACTTGCGACAGGCGTGCGATGCGGACTTCAACATTGTGTTAATCATTGCAGCATTGCAACACTAAGGGTAGTATTGCGACGCTGCCCTACATCCTCAGCTTTTTCCATTTAGCATTGTTTCAGCATTGAGGCTATGTATGTGACGAGTGTTGCAACGCTCTAACAGGGACATTTTGGTCATTTCTACTATTTTGAAGCCGGATGCTCAAATCACCTCAAAATTGCTTCAAATTAACCTTGTTTCTCATCAAATGTCTAATTCTACCTCTTGATTACTCGATACCCACAAAATAAGACAATTAACATATAAAATCCATTAACAACCCTAAATTAGGTAAGGAAATATTGCTCTTTTTGAGAGCTATCAATAACCTATAGTTTATTATATCACATATAATATAACTTACAGATTAAATTCAAATTAATCCAAAATTAGTTTGATTCCCATTAATCCTTATTAAGCTAACAAGGGGACCTTATGGACTTACAAATTGAAGCTCAAATGGTACGAGATTAATTAATTAAACTCTTTAATTAAATTAATATCCATTTGTTAATTGTTGATCACTCCACTAAAAACAGACAGCTGCACTCTTCGCACTATAGATACTATATCTATTGGATAGCCAATCAACAACTTGTTGACCCTTCATAAATTCCTCGTAAGTACAGTTGGGTCAAAATTACCATTTTATCTCTGTAGTGACATCTAACTTCTTAATACCACTGATCCCTCTAAACAATTAGTCATAGTCCAACTATAACTAACCCTTCTCAAGTCAGGAGAGGGTATGACATCATATTGTTCAAGACTCGAAATCAATCTTTAAGGGAGCAATCTTTCTACTTACCCTAACAACGAGAATGAGTGAATTCCTTCTTGTGTAGTTGTGTTCTTAGCTCCTCAATCAGATGAATCTCCAAAATGGTAGGCATATTGAGTTGACATATATGGCACTCTTACCCATGCAGGTCAAAGGACCACCCTTATATGCAAGAGTTCACAACTCACACAAGATTAAGGTCAAGTCACCTATGGTCATTCTGGTGAAATGTAAGTCTCTTCTAGTAATGGTGTTATAAAGAGAGACTCAACATTTGGTGGTTCGATCTTATACAAACTCTTTGTCTAGGATACCCCTGCTCACATGTCTCCACATGAATGAGCAAGATCATATCATTTATAACACTTTGCAACTATTGTAACAATTACAAAGTGGGTCGTATCCATAGTGTCACCAGGATAAGGTACATAACCTTAATATCTACTACAATCCATTTAGGTTATTACTAAACATGAGCCACCTTTATGTCACTACATACACATTTAAGCTACATCAAATAACCTTGGATCTTAGTTTATTGGTTTTGGGTTAATTCAACTAAATGTCAAATAAAATAACACTTGCTTTATTAAATAAATAATTTGTTTGTACAAATAAAGTTTACAAACTACAAGACCGCGAGATTTAGGGCATGAACCCCAACAATATTCCACTTTTCCTAAAGCTTGTGGGGTGTAAAAACACAAAGTACAGAAGCTAAGTATAATACATAAAACAATAAACTAGGGCATACACTATGCGTCCAGTAATTCCTCCCACTTGCCATAGACTAGTTAGTACATGCCGTCTAGACCCAGTGTGAACCCTGAATCCTAAATTCTCTACTTGAGTATGTTCCCTACTGAGACTAGTGTGGTGAGTAGGTTGATGTGGACATTAGTGTGTAATGGTAGAAAAAAGGGTGGAAAATTAGAAGAAAAGAGGAAATTTGGAAGCTTGACTTTTGGGAAAAAAAACTTGTAAAATTTGACTAAGTATAAAACTATGTGATAGATGCGTTGGAAGGGTTGTGATGGATGCGTTGGTGGTGGTATGTGGTTGAAGGAAGGAAAGTTGAAGTGATGCATTGGAAGGTTGGATAGCACAAGGGTAGGCAAGGACGCGGGCAAGGCATGCGTTCGAAGGGTGGCATGTTGACCCTACCAGCGGAGGTTCTGAAGCTAGACGGGACCCAGATCCGAAGGGGAAAAGAGTTAGAGACTCAATAGAGCAGGAAGCGACTTCTGTAAATGAGTCGAGTACCCCACGGGTAGATGTAAATCCTCAGATAGAGGACCGAGTGTTTGATAGAATCACCCAGAGATTGGCGGCAAGTGTAGGGTCGATTCAAACCGATCCAGAGAAGAAATTCGGCGTCGAGAGTCTGAAAGCTTTAGGTGCCACAACATTCGATGGAGCCATAGATCCAATAGATGCTAAGGTCTGGTTGGGCTTGATTGAGAAATGTTTTAAGGTTATGAGGTGCCCTGAGGACCGTAAGGTTGAGTTAGCGGCATTCTTGCTGCAGAAAGGGGCCGAGAAGTGGTGGAGAGTGATAGAGGCCAGAAGGAGTAGTTCGGATACTATGACTTGGCCTGAGTTTGGACAAGTATTTGAGGATAAATACTACCCTAGTGCTTTTAAAGAAGCAAAGAGGGAGGAGTTCCTTAGGCTAACTCAGGGAGTGATGACGGTTGCTGAGTATGAGCAAAGATTTACTGAGTTATCTCAGTATGCCCTTTCGATCATTGCGGAAGAGAAAGAGAGGTGTAGAAGGTTTGAGAATGGCCTAAGAAGAAAGATACATACACCCGTTACCTCTACATTTAATTGGGTGAATTTCACTTAGTTAGTGGAGACCGTTATCAGAGTTGAGTGGAGTGTAGCGAGGGAAGATATAATCCAGCCAAATGCAGGACAATTTAGGACGCCTGGAGAAATGAGAGGTAAGAGTTTTAGACCCCCGTTCTCTAGATTGTTGGGTATGAGAAGTTTTGGAGGCACGAGCCAACAGGGTTTGAGTCGAAAGAGGTCAAGACCTGTAGCTGGACCGAGTGGTAGATCAATATCGGGTCGTGCTAGCAAGTTGGTAGCTAGTACAGGAAGAAGACCACTTTGTGTAAACTGTGGTAGGCCTCATATAGAAGTATGTTATGGAAATAGGAATGTATGCTTTCAGTGCAGACAAGCAGGGCATTTCAAGAGAGATTGTCCTTAGCTAGGTCATGGAGCACAGAGTGAGCAACGAGGAGTTACCCAGATTATAGATCAACCTAGAGCGATCAAAGCTAGAGGTGAGGGATCTAGTGCAACTAAGCAGAAAGAGGTAGCTAGACGACCCCAACCGCAACAACAAAAACAGTAGCAGCTAGGTATTACGCTATGACACACCAGGAAGCGAAAGAGGCTCCAGATGTTGTAACTAGTACGATAACTTTATGTAAACAGTCCGCTTATGCGGTATTTGATCCTGGTGCTATGCACTCATTCATATCTAGCATGTTTGCATATAGATAGAGTGCCTGAGCGTATGAATGAGGATTTGTTTATCTCTACGTCTGTAGTAGATACTCTAGTTGTTCATGAGTATTACAGGAATTGTGAAGTAGTTCTTAGAAATCGGAGTTTATGGGTTGACTTGATTCCATTAGAATTACTAGAGTTTGATGTTATCTTAGGTATGGATTTCCTAAGTAAACACTATGCCACTTTGGATTATTTTAAGAGAGAAATAGTGTTTAGGAAACCAGGTGAAAAAGAGATAATCTTGGTAGGAAGTAAAAGAATACTTCTAGGAAGTCGAATATCAGCAATGAAGGATAGGAAGCTTCTGAGTAAGGGATGTGAAGCCTATTTAGCCTATGTGTCAGTTTCAACGGATAAGAAACTGAGACCTAAGGATGTACATGTGGTACAAAAATTCTTAGATGTGTTCCTTGAAGAGTTACCAGGCTTACCACCTGACAGGGAAATAGAGTTTACTATTGAGTTAGTCCCAGGTACAACACCTATATCCCAGGCACCATATAAGATGGCACCAACAGAATTGAAGGAGTTAAAAGTTCAGTTAGAGGAACTTATAGATAAGGGGTACATTAGACCCAGTGTGTCGCCTTGGGGAGCGCTAGTCTTGTTTGTTAAGAAGAAATATGGTACTTTTAGATTATGTATAGACTATAGACAGTTGAATAAGGTGACCATTAAGGATAAGTACCCATTTCTTCGTATAGATGATCTCTTCGATCAGTTAAAGGGAGCCACAGTGTTCTCTAAGATAGATTGGAGATCAAGTTATCACTACTTGAAGGTGAAGGACATAGATGTTCCAAAGACTGCATTCAGAACTAGGTATGGACATTATGAGTTCCTAGTAATGCCGTTTGGATTTACAAATGCTCCTGCGGTATTTATGGACTTGATGAATAGGATATTTCATCTGTATCTGGATCAGTTTGTGATAGTTTTCATAGACGATATACTAGTATATTCTAGTAGTGTAGAAAAGCACAAAGAACATCTGAGGATGGTGTTGTAGATGTTAAGGGAAAAGAAGTTATATGCCAAATTTAGTAAATGTGATTTTTGGCTAAACCAAGTCGTATTCCTTGGGCATATAGTTTCAACTAACGAAGTTAGCGTAGATACCCAAAAGATAGAAGCACTAGTCAACTGGGAATGACCCCTAAATGTAACAGAAGTATGCAGTTTTCTGGGTTTAGCAGGTTACTACCAGAGATTCGTGGAGGGCTTTTCTAAGATAGCTCTACCGTTTACAAACCTGACCAGAAAAGATGCAAAGTTTGAGTGGTCATAGAATACGAGTGCAGTTTTCAGGTGTTGAAACAGAGGTTAGTGTCAGCACTAGTATTAACTTTACATACACCAGGTAAAGAGTTTGAGGTCTACTGTGATGCATCCCGACAAGGGTTAGGATGTGTGCTGATACAGGAGGGAAAGGTAGTAGCTTATGCTTCTCGACAGTTAAAGAAGCATGAATGTAACTACCCTACGCACGATTTGGAGTTAGTAGCAGTTGTGTTAGCTCTAAAGTGTTGGAGACATTACCTGTTTGGTGAGCGTTGTCATATATTCACAGATCATAAGAGTCTGAAGTATATCTTTGATCAGAAGGAATTAAACTTGAGACAGAGAAGATGGATCAAGCTGATCAAAGATTATGACAGTACAATTGATTATCACCCAGGTAAAGCAAATGTGGTAGTTGATACTCTAAGTCGAAAAACCAGATCAGCTAGAACTAGTATCAATTCAGTTAAGGGTACACTGATTCATGAGTTGTATAATGCTAGGGCAACATTATCAGTTGGTCAAACAGGAGGTTTACTAGCTTCATTTCAAGTGCGTCCTACTCTCATAGAAGATATTCTACGTGAATAGTTAAAGGATTCTGATCTTCAAAAGTTAGCTGAAGAAGTAGGTAAAGGATTGAGGACGTACTACCAATTAAGAGCAGACAAAGTGCTATTAAAAGAGAATAGGGTATGCGTACCTAATAACTTAGCATTTAAACAAGCTATTCTAGAAGAGGTACATAGTTCGGCTTATGCTATGCATCCAGGAATAACGAAGATGTACAGAACATTAAAGAGATCGTACTGGTGGCCTGGTATGAAAAGAGAAATAGCAGAGTATGTTGACAGGTGTCTAATATGTCAACAAGTTAAGCCGGAAAGACAGAGACGAGCAGGATTACTTAATCCACTCCCAGTACCAGAGTGGAAATGGGAGCATATTACGATGGATTTCCTATTTGGATTACCTAGGACACCAGCAAGCTATGATGGTATATGGGTAATCGTGGATAGATTGACAAAAAAAGATAAGTTTTTACTTGTTAAAGTTACTTTTACCTTAGACCAATCAGCTAAGCTGTATGTTGATCAAGTTGTGAGTCAGTTTGGATCTCCAGTTTAATTGTATCAGATCGAGACTCCAGATTTACATTAGAAGTTTTGGCCTAGTTTGCAGAAAGCTATGGGAACCAAGTTATATTTCAGTACCGCTTTTCATCCACAGACGGATGGTCAGTCTGAACGGACAATCTAGACCTTAGAGGACATGTTGAGAGCATGTATATAACAATTCAAAGGTAGTTGGGATACGCATTTGTCGTTAATCGAATTTGCGTATAACAACAGTTACCATTTGAGTATCGAAATGGAACCATATGAAGCACTATACGAAAGACCATGTAGAACTTCGATATGTTGGGATGAAGTCGGTGAAAGAAAATTACTAGGTCCAGAACTTGTGCAACAGACATCGAACAGTGTTAAGATTATAAGAGATAATCTTAAGACAGCTCGAGACAGGAAAAAGAGTTATGCCGATAAGCGGAGAAGAGAATTTGAGTTTGAAGTTGGTGATAAAGTATTTCTTAAGTTATCTCCATGGAAAGGAATACTCAGGTTCAGTAGGAAAGGGAAATTAAGCCCGAGATATATTGGACCTTACGAGATAATAGAAAGAGTTGGCCCAATGGCATATAGATTGGATTTACCTCCAGAGTTATTCGTATTCATGATGTGTTTCATGTGGCAATGCTTAGAAAGTATGTGCCAGATCCTACCCATGTGTTTCCCGAGCAATCAGTACAGTTGAGAGAAAAATTTTCTTACGAAGATGAACTAGTAGAGATTCTTGACCGAAAGGAACAGGTCTTAAGGAATAAGACAATTCCATTGGTAAAGGTACCGTGGCGGAACCATAGCACGGAAGAAGTAACATGGGAAGCCGAAGAGCAAATCAGAAACAAGTATCCATAGTTGTTTAATTGACGAACTTGTAGTAAAATTTCGAGGACGAAATTTTCATAAGGGGGAGGTAAATGTGAACCCCGAATCCTAAATTCTCTACTTGAGTATGTTCTCTACTGAGACTAGTGTGGTGAGTAGGTTGATGTGGACACCAGTGTGTAATGGTAGAGAAAGGGGTGGAAAATTAGAAGAAAAGAGGAAATTTGGAAGCTTGACTTTTGGGGAAAAACTTGGAAAATTTGACTAAGTATAAAACTATGTGATAGATGCGTTGGAAGGGTTGTGATGGATGCGTTGGTGGTGGTATGCGGCTGAAGGAAGGAAAGTTGAAGTGATGCATTGGAAGGTTGGATGGCACAAGGGTAGGCGAGGACGGGGGAAGGGCATGCGTTGGAAGGGTGGCATGCGTCGATGCATAATGCTTTGCCAAGCGCCCATGCATCGAGTGCCTCTGCCAAAGCGCCCGCCCATAGATGGCATGCACACGGAGCAACCCCTGCCGAAGCGCAAGGAGCGTCTGTAAGTACGATCCAGCTGCCGCTGAATCCCACATACGTCCCAACCAAGCCCATGCATCGAGCATCTCTGCAAAAGTGCCCAACCTATGCATCGAGCGCCCTGCCAAGTGCCCATGCGGCTGAGCGAGCCCTACGAGCGATGCCCAGTGCCTATGCCACACACCCATGCGTCGGTGACCAGCGCCTATGCCAAGTGCCATGCGTAGATGCCAAATGAGCCTTGTGGTGATGCTGAGTGAGCGATGCGTCGAGGACGAGCGACCATCCTATGCATTGGTGGTGGTTGGCTCTTGCGATGGCTATGTTGGGTTGCGATGGTAGCGAGTGGAAAACCAAGTGGAACAAAGGCCTACTATGCATTGATGGCACTATGCGTTGAACATCCAAGGATTGTGGATGCATATGAAAGATGAGCTCACATAGAGGACGTCATCAAACAGGTGTCTTCTTGGGAGGAAACCTTAAGCCTTAAGCAAATGAGGTGGTTGCATAAGAGGGCATGCAAATTGAAGCCCATGCGTGAAGAAGAAACACTTGGACATGCAGCCAAGTAGGAGGTGTCAACCTTGGAGAGTGTTTGGACGCCTATAAATAGGGCCAAGGATTTCTTTTCTAGACCACAATTCAAAAAGACATTAAAAAAGAGTGGGAGAGATGAGTAAACATTGCGTTGAGAGCAAAATCCATGCGTTGATCATAAAGCTCCAAGGGAGACGCAGTGGATAGTGAAGTTTGGGAAACAACATCAACTTAGGACGAGGAGTTCTCCCAATATACTCGTGCATTTGGAGTGATTCCACAGCCACCGGAAAGCCAAGGTAGGGCTTCCAAAGAAAAAGCTTTAAAGGATTAAGCTAGAAACTGAGAAGAAGATAGAAGGGTCAGGCTGTCGAGTAAGCTTGGGCCAGTCTTGAAGATTTTGAGATGTCGGCCAAACCACGAAGAATTATGAGCTCAGATTTTAGGCTAAGCTTCTTGAGACATTTTAGAATATATTTGTAGAAGGAAGTATCTTGAAATAAGGCTTAGAACTATGAGTAATCTGAGTTGTAAATCGAATCTGGATTCTAGGAGTGAAAAAGGGAGCTCGAGGTAAACAAGGAAATTCTAGAGTGAAAAGTTCCTAAGCGATCGAGGTGAGTGACTAAAACATTTGACAAAATATTTACAATATTTTAAAGAAGATTATTCTCTTGCCAGCTAGTTTTACAAAGTGATTTCCAAGCAAACCATGAGTTATGTTTTAAATGCATGCATGTGTGGGAAGTTTGTTGAAAAGCTATTTATATGTGTTAAATATACCCAACATGCATTAATATCTTTAAAGCCATGCTTTTATATGTGTTATACTTTACATGCTTTAAAGAGAAAGTCATTTATGACTAGTTTTACTTAAAATGCGATACCGAAGGTCATTTGAGAAGGTATCCGCCCAACTAGATACCGAAGGACATTTGAGAAGGTATCTAACCAACTTAGTACTGAAGGACGTTTGAGAAGGTACCAAACCAACTTGATACCGAAGGATATTTGAGAAGGTATCCTAGCAGCTCGATACTAAAGGACATTTGAAAAGGTATCTGAGCAGAAGTACCTAAGGTATGACGGTACTTAGTATGGCCACGTGCACATAGGTAGATAGAGTCAGAGATTTAGCAAAAGGGTTCTCTCTTGACTAGTAGTTGGTGTTAGGATTATTTTTAACCACAACAGGGTTATTCGCAATTGAGAAACGGCTTTACTATTTCATGATTTAAATAACTTTATATGTTTTATGCTTGAAAAATGTTTATACTGCAGTATAAGGTACTGTAGAAGTTTATATTTCAGTTTAAACTCTTTATTGAGACTTTTGCATGAGAATCAATTATCTTTCTTAAGTCACCCACTGGGCTAGCAAGCTCACCCCGTTTTCAAATGTTTTCCTTTACCCAGGTAGCGGTCAAATCCTTAGAAGATAGCTCTACGTCTGCTCTGCCACTAAAGGATAAAGATATTGTAACCTGTCTGTTATGTGGTTACTGTAAATATTGTATACATGTTATAATTGTTCATATAAAGACTAGGATTTTGGGCTTTGGAACTTGTGAATCTAGTATTGTAATGACTCTAAACATGTTATGTTTCTGAATTATTAAATTTTTGGCCTAAAGACATTTCGCTGTATATGTGTTATATCTTGGTATTAGAGTTATTCCGCAAGAGTTATTAGGCAGTAACTATCAGCGAAAGGATTGATAACTGCTGCAGTCACGCCCTTTCTCAGGCTCAGAGGGTGATTTGGGGAGTGGTGTGACACCCGGACTCTCCAAGTGACCCTCAAACACTTTAGTTGTGAGAGTCTTTGTAAATGGATTAGCAACATTGTGTTTTGAAGAGATCATCGTGGTTATCACGTCCTCTCAATGCACAATCTCTCGTATAAGATGATATTTGCACTTTATGTGTTTTCCTCGCTTGTTGCTCCTAGACTCTCTGGAATCAACCATAACACCATTATTATCACAATAGAGTGTGATGGACTTTGACATGTCTAGAAAAACTTCTAGATTAGTCAAAAACTTCCTAAGCCATACAACCTCCTTGGAATCATAAGTCGCTACATACTCTACCTCCATAGTAGAGTCAGCTATGCAACCTTAGTTTATGCTACTCCAGACCATGGCTCCTTCTTTAAGAGTGAACACATATCTTGAAGTGGATTTCCTAGAATCCCTATCAATTTGGAAATCAGAGTTAGTGTATCTTGTAAGGATCAAATCCTTAGACTCATACATAAGTATGTAGTCTCTCATTCTCCAAAGATACTTGAGGATGGTTTTAACCGTTGTCTAATGATCTAATCCTAGATTAGACTAATATTTACTGACTATCCCCACTACACAGAAAATGTCAGGTCTTGTACATAAGATTGCATACATTAGGCAACCAAAAATCGATGCATAGAGGATCCGTCTCATATCTTTAACCTCTTGAGGTGTCTTAGGACACTATTCCTTAAATAAGAAAATTCTATGCCTGAAAGGTAAAAAGCCTCTCTTGGAATTTCGCATCGAATATTTGACAAGCATCTTACCAAGGTACGATGAATGCGATAAGGCTAGCATTTTGTTCTTACGATCCCTAAAGATCTGGATCCCTAAAACAAATTGCACCTCTCTCAAATCTTTTATTTGGAATTGGGCCGCTAACAAATTTTTAAAATTAGTTAGTAGACCTACATCATTTCCAATGAATAAGATATCGTCCATGTATAACACTAAGAAAGCTATTGAATTGTTGATGATTTTCTTGTAGACACAAGGCTCATCAACATTATGACCAAAGTTATAAGATTTGATCGTAGTATCAAACCTTATATTCCAAGATTGAGATGCTTGCTTCAATCCATAAATGGGCCGATCAAGCTTGCAAACCATTTACTCTTGACCTTGGGAAATGAATCCCTTTGGTTGTTGTATAAAGATTGTCTACTTAAGGTTACCATTCTAAAAGGCGATCTTGACGTCCATTTTCCAAATCTTATAGTCATAATATGTGGTAATGGACATGAGTATTCAGATAGCTTTTAACATGGAAACAGGTGAGAAAGTTTCTTGATAGTCCACTTCTTCAACCTAGGTATAATATTTGCCACTAGTCTAGCCTTAAAGGTCTACATCTTAGCATTTGACCCCTTTTCCTCTTGTAGATCCACTTATAACCTATAGGTTTGACACTATTAGGTTGATTTACAAGATCCCAGATTGAATTTAAATATATCGACTCCATTTCGAGATTTATAGCTTTGATCTGTTCATCTTTGTCCACATCTTTCCATTGCTTGTTTATAGGACAATGTATCCTCAACGTCGCCATCTGATATGATGGTCAGGGTTTCTATTAAGCCCATAAAAAGAATAGGTGGGTTCACAACCCTTCCACTACGTCGAGGTTCCTATAACGGTTCAGATGGATGTGTTTGATTGAGTAAACCTATATCAACAATTCTTGACAACATACTAGCTTCTTCAACAACTCTTGTTGAAGTTTCTTGACACAATTTTACTGCACGACTTATGCTCCCTGATGTGGTCCTCTTCTAAAAATGTAACATTTTTCGACACAAATACTTTATTATCTTTAGGATTGTAGAAGTAACCACCCCTTGTTCCTTTGGAGTAGCCTACAAATAGGCATAATTTTGAACGAGGTTCCATTTTCATAGGATTTTCCTTAAGCACATATGCTGGGCAACCCCAGATCTTGAAGTGACATCAACTACCTTTACGAACATTCCATAATTGCAAAGGTGTTTCAGAAACATTCTTGGATGGAACACAGTTCAAAATAAAAACTGCAATCTATACTGCATAACCCCAGAAGAATCAGGTAAATGAGCATAACTCATTATAAACCGAACCATGTCCAACAAGGTTCTGTCTTTCCTTTTCGATACACCATTCTACTGAGGTGTAGCAGGTGTTGTTGGGGTTGATGCCCTAAAATCTCGTTGGGTTCTGTAGCTAAAAACTGTATTGAACAAACGCTTGTGATGTATTAATATATGATATTTTTCTTCACTTTTGTCTATGAAACATTGGATGTTTTAATTGCTTTACCACAAACCAATAAACTAAGATCCCTGGTTGTCGTTGTAACTTAAGTATGTATGTGGAGACATACAGGTGGATCATGTCTAAAGTGATAACCAAAATGGTCTGTAGTATATAGATATAGGAGGGAAACCTTATCCTGGTAACGCCACGGATGTGGCCCATTTTGTAGAGTAGTTACAAATATTGTGACTTGCTACAGATGGTTTGATCCTAATCATTCATGTGGAGACATGCGAGCGGAGGCATTCTATACAAAGGAGTTTATTTAAGACTGGACCATGAAGTGTTAAGTCTCATTATATATCGCCGTTCATGACAGAGACATCACTTTACTAGGATGACCATAGGTAACATGACCTCAATCCTGAGTGAGTTGGGAACTCTTGCCTTTAAGGACGGTTCTTTGATTTGCATGGGTGCAAGTGGCCAGATTGCGGACTTAAACCTACCACTTGGGGGATTTGGGAGTTGGGAACTCAGCTACACAAGATGGAATTCACTCCTTCCCTGAAGTAGGGGTACGTAGATAGATTGCTCCCTTAAGGGCTAATTCCGGGACTTGAACAATGTGGCGCCACATACCTTTTTATGGCCCAAGAGGTGTCCACACATAGTATGACTATGTTGTATTGTTCATTAGAGGGATTAGTGGTACTTAAGGAGTTAGATGTAACTACAGGGGCAAAATGGTAAATTGGCTTAGCTTACTTACGAGCATCTGTGAAGGGTTATTGTACTATTGATTGGTTATATTCGATGGACACAAAAATATATCTGTGGTGAGAAGAGTGCAGCTGTCGATCTTTAGTGGAATGCCTGGATGTTAACAGATGGTGGATCTTGTGGCTAAAGAGTTTAATCAGCTATTCACGTACCGTTGGAGCTTCAAGCCTCAGATCCATAAGGTCCTCTTGGTAGCTCAATGGATTCAATTTGAGAATAAGTTTTTGGGTCAGATTGAAATGTTCAAATTGATAAGAGGGAGTTTGATTATATATGATATGATTAAACTGATCAATTATATATGATATAGTTGACATGATGTATGAGATACATTAATTGGAGGAAAAGGATATAAATATGATTTATATCTAGTGGAGGAGAAAAAGGACTATGGTTTATATGTTACATATGATGTGATATTAAAACTATAGGTTATAAATATAATATGATTATATTTATTTTTTTTAATTAAACAATGATGAGATAATTGTTGGTGGTTTTTCTCCATAACCGTATAAGATAGTGGGAGGTTGCAATAAGTTTTCGTAACTGAAGAATAAAATGAAAATAGTTTTCATTTTGTAAAGGAATCAGATAATCGCTTCACGATTGAGTACACTGTCCATCGCCTAGCAAACCGAGAGCATACACAATAGCTCAAAGATTACTAAACGATAGTGTACACACGTGCTTTACCTAAATGATCGTCTAGCCTTTACTAAACGATCGCGTGCGCGGAGCCATTTTACTAATCGATCGTCTAATCGATTAGACCCTTTTTACTACACAATCGCGCACCTTTTACTAAACGATTAAGCATCCGTCTATGCGATAGACTTTATGTATCTCCCACTTGCTTGGTCGTGGTAAATGATCAATGTTTCCTCCTTCCCTCTACCAAATCCAACAGAGCCCACACCTTCTGGATTCTCACTCTGAGAATACCGAGTTTTCCGAGTGGTTGTGTCCTCCATTGTTGTCTTATTCGTGAGGAGTCCATTTGGTGGTAGACGACAACGAGATTTGGTGGATGATAGGCTTGACGATCTCAGTGACAGCGAGATTGGCTGGATTGACGAGAGCGAGTTTTAAAGAGAAGAAGAGTTCTTCAACTGGTATTTCTCTCGTCCCTTTGTTGTTTAAGTTTCAAAGCATGTTTTAATTTGTTCTTAGATGCATAACTTGTATGTTTATTAGTGAATGCGGTATTTATATCACAATGAGTTTGGAACGATCTTGCTTTTTCTCCAAGGTAATCTTTGATAAGAGTTCCTTCAATTGGTATCCGAGCCAGGTTCTGATATTCCAAATTCATTGATGTAAAGAATAGCATTTACTTTCTCGATGTGTAAAGCATGTTTACATTCTGTTTAAGCATTAAACATGTGTTTGTGGATGTGGATTAATGAAGTTTTCTGGGATGAACCCTCGGGTTATATAAATTTTTTTACATTCGAAGTTAGTTGTAAGGGCCCCTGTGTTTAAACTTGTGATATAAATTCTTTTACATTCGACCTCGGATCACCCTGAGAAACTTGAGATCTCGTTATACTTGGCGTGAAAGCAAGAAAACTTGTGATAGGAACAAATGATCATCGCATACACGATTAACGCATATTCTTCAGCTCAATGCATGATCATCGATGCATGGAGATCAACACATATCATAAGATGCATGCATATTTACTTTCCATTTTCCACCCATCAAGTTTTTGGCGTCGTTGCCGGGGACTTGGCAGCTAATAGTTTGTTAAGTTTTGTGTTTTCGTAGGCACCCTTTTTATCATGGGTGTATTGTAGCTTGTACGACCAAGTTGCAAACAATATTTAAGTGAAGGCGATGTGCCAAGAGCCAATATTGACCCCGAGATAGAAAGGCTATCCATTGCATGAGCTAAAAGCAGTCTAGGCATGTGTCAACCAACATGCAGCCATCAAATGCTGGAAGCTCTGATGGCAGGACAAGTCTCTTGACCGAAGCAGTCGAGATCAATGTTTTGCATGGAAGACTCCTTGCGATAACTTCACTCCAATTTCTCCAAGGACTTCTTCTACTCTATCTTTACCTTGCTTTCCTAGTTTAGTTTATTTATTTGATTATTTTCATTTTGGATTTGCAGTTTCTTTCTTGGATGTGGTGTGCATTCGCTTCGTGTGGATGTGATAATAATTCCTCTCGAAGCGTGGTTTCAATGGAAGAGTCTTCTCTATCATTCAAGCATGGCTATGACCGCATGAATTCTACAGTATGGTCGCAAGTGTTATTCTACTCGAAGGTTCTTTTATTATTATCTTTTATACATTATCCTTCTGAAATTATCTTTTGTCTGCTTGCCTACCTTTGCGTTGAAAGATTAGCACCCATGGCATTACTCCATCCACTAACTAAATGTCACAAGGCTCACCTCACTTTAATAGCTATTTCAAGGTTTGACAGTCTAAGTTATATCATGTGTAAACCAATGCTCAAACATTTGTTACCGCATTCCTGATGAGTTTATTTTTAGCTTTTCAGCAAGAGCATTGTCACTTTCTAAGTTTGGGGGTGGCAATGGTCCGGGCAAATGCGTCTATCACATTGCAATGCTAAAAAAAAATCATAATAAAAACTTCACTGTCAGCGCAAAGGGGAAACCCATGCTGATAAAAGTTAAAGTTCTGAAAGGCATTTACCTGTAGTTGGATACTTCGCATGACACCCGTGCAAGTAAGCCAAAATGAAAGTAAGCGGCTAAGATCAGCGCATAAGGACAACTCCTTTGTCTGGCGCAAGCCCAAATTAAGCTAAGGCAAGAGTTGAGTTAAGTATGGCATGCAACTGAAGTTGGATCTTCGCATGAAACTCGTGGGGGCAAGCCAAAACGAAGAGCGTAACAAGGTTCAACGCCCCAATTCAATAATGTATCACAAAGCTTTGAATTGTTTTAAATGAATGCATTGTAAAAAGTTAAACATAAAGTTGCCAGAAATGAGTAAAAAGGTTTTTGAGCGGAGGCTTACCAGATTTAATCTTAGAAGATATCTCTTTGAAGAAGTAGCCAAAGTTGAGGAGAGCGTTGTTGCCAAGGTTAGAGGTACGAGTGAATTATATTTTGAAAAATTGGTCATCGCAAAGGAAAAGCCAGAGGGTAAATTTTGAATTTTCTAAGTATAAGGCATGCTTGAGGACAAGCATGATTCTATGTTTGGGGGTGTTATAGCTGGTAGAAATATAAGTTATTGTAGCCTTTTATTTAGAATTATGAGGGCTAACAAGTAGAATATGCGGTGATTATACTAAGAATTCATGTGAAAAATGAGCTTGCGTCGATCAGCATTGAAAATCTCGGCTAACCCAATAATAGTATGCATTATTCGGTGTTAAAATGTCTATTTTTGTAGCTATCGCAGGAATCGATCGCATGCGGTAAATCCCAGACCATCACAAGGGTGATTGCATACGTTCATCGCAAGGATGTTGCAGCTACAAAGTAATAACAATGATAGAAGGGTGATCGCGAGGTTGGTGGAATGCGATGGTACTTCAGCAAAAACGAGCATGAACGCATACCTTGGGAGTACAAAAAAGATGATGTTGACATTTCACCTACCACACTGTTAGTGACACTGATTCAGAGTAGGACCATCAATGCTGTCGATGTTTAAGCTCTATAAATAGAGCCATAGAGCCCAAATTCAAAGTATTCGAGCTTCTGCCTGAAGGCAGATCCTTGTGATCATAGATGAGAGCGTGAGAAGACATTCTTTGAGAGTTCTTCATTCATTCAACCCATTCCAAGTGACGACCGAAGCTTTGCCAGAGGTAGATCTCGAGAGAGACTACTCCACCTCCCATCCACGGCACCACCGGAAACCTTGACATACATTTGATGGAAGCAAGAGATTGCCTACATCTAGCCCTCCATCTCTCTTCTTATCTTTGTATTGTATTACATTTTGGCTTAAGACATTAATACATTTTATAATCAATGCATCTCTTTATTTTCTTTGACTCTATCTTCATTATCTTCTTCTTTATACTTTCATTGCATCGAACTAAGTAAGATAACAAACGCTATCACATATCAATCATACGACATAGACATATGAAGCATGTAAAAAACCACCGAGAGGTGTGTGTCGGGTTTAGTGAGTTAATCCTCCTTGCTTAGTGTGAGGGTGTAACAATGCTTGTCTATGAGCAGTCGCAATGCTTGTCTATAAGTTTATTAGCGGCGATTAACTGCCCGAGAGGATAAATAGTGGAACTCACTAAGCAAAGTAAGCAGTGTTCCTAGAGATAGGAATAATCTTATATTCAACACAATCATGCGTTATAGAGATATAAGAATGTGGCTGATCACCGAGAGGTGTGCCACATGTAAGTGTGGCGAGCCGGGATTACCCTTGCGATTAAGCTTAAAGATGCGGTGAATTCATCCCTTCCATCATTTTATCTATTTTTCCATGCATCTTATTACGCGTTAACAGTTGCCGTGTTTCTACCAACTCTCATAATCATACTTCCATTGCTCAATTTGTTTAGTTAGGAGTAGGAGTAGCGCATAGTTTTTTAACTTCAACATTCTTTAATTCTTTGCTGCAAACACATTACTTCGCAACATTTAGTTCCAAGTCCCTGAGTTCGACCTCGGATCACCCTGAGAAACTTGCAATCTCGTTATACTTGCCGAGAAAGCAAGAAAACTTGTGATAGGAACGAATGATCATCGCATACACGATTAACACATATTCTTTAGTTCAACGCATGATCATCGACGCATGGAGATCAACGCATATCATAAGATGCATGCATATTTACTCTCCATTTTCCACCCATCAGTAGCTTTACTCCATTTTTTTTCAGTGATGTCTTCTACTCTCTTTACTTTGCTTTCCTAGATAACTTTAGTTTATTCATTTGATTTTGTCATTTTGGATTTGTGGTTGCCTTCTTGGATGTGGTGTGCGTTCGCTCCTTGTGGGTGAGATAATAATTCCTCTCGGTACGTGGTTTCAATGGAAGAGTCCTCTCCATCATTTAACGCATGGCTATGTCATCCGCATGAATTCTAAAGTATGAACGCAATTGTTATTCTGCTCGTAGGTTTTTTTCTTGTTATCTTTTATGGATTATCCTTCTGAAATTCTATTTTGTCCACTTGCCTACCTTTGCATTGAAAGATTAGCACCCATGATGATACTTATCATTATCATTCACTCCATCCACTAACTAAACATCGCAAGGCTCACCTCACTTTAACAGCTTCTTCAAGGTTTAATAGTTTTAAGTTTTATTATGTGTAAACCTCTGCTCAAACATCTTCTAACCACATTCCTGAATGAGTTTGTTTTTAGCTTTTTGGCAAAGATCCCTGCTAATCTCTAAGTTTGGGGGAGGCAGTGATCTGGGCAAATGCGTCCAGTCTAAGCATTGCGATGTTTATTTCACTTAAAAAAAATTAAAAAAAAAGAAAAAAAAAAGCTCCACTGTCAGCGCAAAGGGGAGACCTAAGCTGATAAGAGTTAAAGTTGTGAAAGGCACTTACCCGTAGTTGGATACTTCGCATGACACCCGTGTAGGTAAGCCAAAATGAAAGTAGGTGACTAGAATAAATACATAATTACAACTCCCCTGTCTGGTGCAACCCAAGTAAGCTAAGGCAAGAGTTGAGTTGAATATGACACGCAACCGAAGTTGGATGTCCACATGACAACCGTGGGGTCAAGCCAAAACGAAGAGCGTAACCAGGTTCAACGTCTCAATCTAATAATGTATCGCAAAGCTTTGAATTTTTTTAAATGAACGCATTGTAAAAAATTAAACGCAAAGTTGCCAGAAATGGGTAAAAAGGTTTTTGAGCAGAGGCTTACTAGATTTAAACATAGAAAATATCTCTTTGAAGAAGTAGCCAAAGTCGAGGAGAGCGTTGCTGCCAAGGTTAGAGGTACGAGTGAATTATATCTTGAAAAGCTGGTCATTGCAAAGGAAAATCCAGAGGTTGAATTTTGAATTTCCTAAGTATAAGACATGCTTGAGGACAAGCATGATTCTAAGTTTAGGGGTGTGATAGCTGGTAGAAATGGAAGCTATTGTAGCCTTTTACTAGAATTATGAGGGCTAACAAGCAAAATATGCGTTGATAATACTAAGAAATTATGTGAAAAATGAGCTTGCGTCGATCAGCACTAAAAATCCTTGCTAACCCTATATCATGCGTTATACGGTGTCAAAATGTCTATTCTTTTTTTAGCTATCGTAGGAATCAATTGCACGCTGATGCCAGACCATCGCAAAGTTGATCGAATGTGTTGACCATCATGAAAACCAGTTCGTCGCATAGAATGCCGTAGCTATAGAGTAATAGCCATGATAAGAGGATGGTCGCAAGGTGGGTGGAATGCGTTGATACTTCAAGAAGAAACAAGCATGAACACATACCTTGGGAGTATCAACAAGATAAGATGATGTTGACAGTGTCCATATCGCGACAAAGGTAGCAGTGAGGCAGAATGCAATCATGAACGCTGTCGGCATTTAAACTCTATAAATAGCACCTCAGACCTTCACTTCAAAGTATCTAAGCTTTTGCCTTAAGGCAGATGCTTGCGATCACAGATGAGAGCATAAGCGAGATTTTCTTTGAGGATTCTCCACCTCCATAACCCATTCCGAGTGACGATCAGAGATAGTGCTCGAAAGAGACTTCTCCATCATCATCCATGGTGCCACCAGCAGCTTTGACGCATCTCGGATGAAAATCAAGAGATTGTTTTCATCTAGCCTTCATTTCCTCTCTTGTCTCTGTATTGTATTACATTTTGGATTAAGACATTAATACATTTTGTAATCAATGCATATCTTAATTCCTTCAACGCCATATTCTTCGTCTTCTTCATCTTTATCATCATTTACCTTCATCGTTTAGTTATTAAAGTTAGTCTCATACTCAATCGTGTAGCCTAGAGATAGGACGCATGTAGCAACCCACTGAGAGGTGTGCATTGTGTGAGTATAGTGAGTTAATCCTCTTCGCTTGGTGAGGCTATAGCAACGCTTGTCTATGGGCTGTTACAATGCTTGTCTTTGAGGTGATTAACTGCAACTAACAGCCTGAGAGGGTGAGTAGTGGAACACACTAAAGCAAAGTATGCATTGTTCCTAGAGTTAGGCACGATCTTATGCTCGACGCAACCATGCCTTATAGAGATATAAGCATGCGACTAGCCACCGAGAGGTGTGCGATGCATTAGTGTGGCAAACTGGGATTACTTGGGTGACCTAACATAATGAACATTATTATGCGTTAACGGCTGCTGCATCTCTATCAATTCTCATAGTTAAACTTCCATTGCTCAATCTGTTTAGTTAGAAGTAGGAGTAGTGCATAATCTTTTACTTTTATCTTTTTACTTTTATTCATTACCTCAAATGCATTACTTCATAAACATTGAGTTAAAAGTCCTTGTGTTCAACCTTGGATCATCCCTAGAAACTTGCGTTCTTGTTATACTTGGCGAGAAAGTGAGAAAACTTGTGGCAGGAACGTATGGTCATCGCATACATGCTTAAACGATATTGTATATTTTCTAGTCCAACGCATGACTATCGACGCATGGAGATCAATGCATAATATAAGTTGCATATTTATTTTCCTCTCCTTCTCCAGCACATTAAGTTTTTGGCGCCGTTGCCGAGGACTTGACATCTAACAGTTTGTTAAGTTTTGTGTTTTTGAAGGCACCCTTTTAATCATGGGCGTATTATAGCTTATGCGACCAAGTTGCAAACAATATTTGAGTGAAGGCGATGCACCGAAAATCAATATTGACCACGAGCTTCATGAAGAGCAGCATTGCAACGCTCTATGGGTAGCGTCACAACGCTACCTGGCAGTAGCTTCAACTCCAGTTATTTCAACTGTCCAAGCTTGCTTCAATCTTTAATTACAACCTAATTTGGACTCTATTGACTAATAAAATTACAGACTCTAGAGCACACATACAAGCTCATCAATCAAGAGCCAATTACAAATTAAACTTCATAATTAAAGATAAATCTAATGCCAAAGTTGAATTTCAACCATATCAATCACATAAACATGCAATCTTAGAAACTTACCCACCAAACTCAAATTAATGATAATTGATGCTTAAATCATACTCTGATACCAATTGATAGAGTAAACTAACATGTAGCGGAAGAAATCAGAATCAATAAATACTCTAATTATACTTAATTTGAGTTCGAAAGCATGTTAAAAACAAATTTTGCGGAGAAAGGGTTGCATGAGATACAATCTTTGATGAAACTCTTTGATTCTCGCTTCTCTCCACGAAATTGATCTTCAAATCTCCAATAGACAACCGCAAAGATCTTCTCTACTATTCTTTAACTCAGATTGAGAGATGGAGTCTCTAAATTAAAGTGAATTGAATTGAGGAGGAAGAGGGTTTGGAGAGAAAAGCCAAAAAACTAGTCTTTAAACTTGCATTAATCTTCTCCACTTCGAAAATCTGAAGCTTTTAACCATGAAAGTCATGCAACTAGTTGAGCTTCAGATCAATGACACTTCAAAGACCATTTTCAAAGTGGGCTAGGTATTTAATTAATATTACCACTTCAATTGAAGATGACAGATTGGAAAATTCCACTCAAAGTGAATTTTCTAATTTTGTTTTTCAATTTACTTAATTTTAATTTAATTTTCTTCAAGATTAAATTCAAATATAAAAATCAAATATGAATTTTATTTTTTAAAAATTGAAAAATTATTTAAATAATTTAATAGCAAATATTAAATTAATCAAACACCTAATTTTAAACATGAATATTATTCATGTATTTTGAATATTTAAATCAATCTTTAAATATTTTAAACTCTCCAATTACGTCTAATTTCGATATACTAAACGTTTAACTATATCGAATATAATTATACAAACCCTATATTGAATTTGAACACTTCAAATTCAAAACCCTAATTTCAAATTTTAACATTTGAAATTCGCTCAATTCACTAATCCAAGATATAATTTTACAAGCTAGTAGAGGGACCTTATGTACTTTCAAATCATAAGCTCCAACGATTTGAGATTAATTGGATAAACTTTTTAGATTGAATTAATCAATATTCGTTAACTATCGAGACACGCCACTATAGCTCGATAGCTGCACTCTCCTCACTGTAGATATATTTCTGTCCACTTTAACCATAATCAGTTAGTCGATCTTTCACAGGTTGTTTGTATTTGCAGCTAGGTCAAAAATTACCATTTTACCCCTGTGAATACATCTTGCTCCTTAAGCTCAGAATGATCCTTTTTAGAACAATTTGGTTTATAGCCCAACTAATAAACCAAGACCCTTTCGATCATGAGAGGGCGGGGTCCCGTTGTTCATGACCAGGAATCAGTACTTAAGAGAACAACATATCTGCTAACCCTAAGTCGGGTAGGAGTAAATTTCATCTTGCGAAACTATGACTCCAGCTATCTATCGGTCTTATCCCCAAAATGGGAGGCTTGCTGTTAGACTACTCTCACCTATGCAGATCAAAGGATAATCCCGAATAAACAGAAGTTCATAGTTAGCTCATGATTAAGATCAAGTTAACCTAGGTAATTGAATTTGAAATAGTCAGTTTAACAGTAAAATGTCGTTATAAAGAAAAATGACTATTTCAAGGTTCGGTCTTATGCAAACTCATTTCATAGGATGCCCTTATTCACATGCACATGAATGATTTTGTGATCATATCATTTGTATCAATATGCAAAATAGACTGCATCCAATAGTGTCACCAGAATGAGTTACCCAATCTCATCCATATACTTATAGACCATTTTTGCTATATACTAAAACTTGATCTTGTTCTATGTCGCCACATAAAGTTAAAGTATTCATATTATAGCCATGGATTCATTTTTTGGATTTTTATACAGAATGCAATATCAACAACAAATTATTGAATAAGATACCCAATAATACTTTTATTGATAAATAGAATATGTTAATAATATTTACGAACTGCGAGTTTAGGACATTTCCAATAGGGAGTTGTTTGTAAAGAAACTAAATGCTAACTAAAAGAAGACGAGCACAAATTATAACACAAGCTTACCATTTTTTTAGAAGATAATTGATAGAAAAATATTTTCGAGAATTCTTGTATCTAGGTTTAATCCTATCATTGTTCTTGAACAATGACTTGAAAACTCAACATCCAACAATCTAATAAGGAAAGACCCTTAAAGACCCATATAGCCAATTAACATGAATCACATCAATTGGCCCTAATCTAAGTCAAAAACACTTCCATATAGCATTTATCATATTCATTTCTTAGATTGCTTTAAATACATGGGTTATCATGATTATGACATTCAAGAAATACATTAGAGTAAGTTTCAAGAATGATTAAATGAATGTTCTAACTAAGAATTTCAAGAGTTAAATTCGAAAAAAGTCCTATTTAACACAAGAAAACTTAATTTTGTAACCTATCTCATCATTATGCAATAGTGCCAAGCAAGAATTACATACAAGAACTTAATGGAATCAAAACGTCCATTATCCTCCATTAATTTCTATTCAAATTCAGCCCAAGAACATTCAAGAATGAAGATAATTTAAGAAAATACACAAAAAGAACTCAAGAATTAAACCTAGAATTAAGAATTCCCAAGATAAAGAATTACCTAACTATAGAGATAATAAGTCTTGAAGAAGTCCTTGAACGTATGATGAATTCCATGAAGAAATTCACAAGGAAATTGTAAAAGTTTCAAAAAATCTCTCATAGAAATACAAAGTTGGGTAATTTTCTCTCTAATTTCGTTCTAAGCTCTCTATCAACAGAAATTTAATTTTCTCCTCATTCTCTCTGCTGAAAATGAAACAACTGAATATATATCTGTAGGTGTAGCGTTGCAACACTAAATTGTAAAAAAGACAAGAAGCGTCGGTAAGCATTTGACACTGCACTGATGCTTAGTTGCACAAGGCGTGCGTGCACGCATGTAGACGATTTCGTCAATCTCTGGAGTGTTGCGACTCTGGGTGAAGCGTTGTGACGCTACCTTGTTTTTGCAGTAAATAGACGCATTCTATCTTCAAGAGTCGAGCTAGCATCAGGCTCAGTGTTGTGAGGCTCAAATTAGCTCTAAATCCTTTGAAATAACTTCGTTTGAGTCGGTATTGGAATTTACCTATTAAAATAGACATTTTAAGCAAATAATTGAACAATAATAAAGGGAATTAACACTAATAAGATAGCTCTTTACAAGACCTATCACTAAGGCCGAGGCAAAGATTGATTCATCTTCTTTTAAAAGTTACACACATATCTGAGACACCACCATTACTTAACAAGGTTCGATGACCAAGTACTTCACTACCCGTTTTGCACCAATGGAAGTTTTAAAAAAAAAAGAAAAATTCGAAGCAACAACCTAAAGAATCTCTAAAAAAGAATTCAAAACACAAGATAAGTTAAATTCTCGCACTATTTTATACATATCTAAATGTTAGGGTTTATGTTCTAAAGTCTCGTAGTTAATATGTTATTTGAAATAATGGTTGATTATTTTATATATGTAATTATCCATTAAAGAAAGATCCAATTTTATTTTATGAAATTTGAATAGTATATGGTAGACATACATGTGGATCATGTTCAAGTAATAACCTAAGTAGTCTGTAGTATATGGATAAGGTTGGGTGCCTTATCCTGGCGGCGACACTACGGACACGACCCACTTTGTAATTGTTACAAGAGATGTAAAGTGTTACAAACAATTTGATCCTAATAATTCATGTGGAGACATGCGACTTGGAGGATCATATACAAAGAATTTGTATAAGATCGGACCTAGAATTGATTAATCTCTCTTTTTAGTGCGAGATTAACATTTTATAGGATGACTATAGATAACTCGACCTCAATCCTAAGTGAGTTATGCACTTCTATCTATGTGGGCAGTCCTTTGATTTGTATGGGTGAGAGTGGCCACACTCGTCAACTCAATAAGCTTACCATTTTGAAGATTTTTCCGAATAGGGAGTTGGGAATATAGCTACACACAATGGAATTCACTCATTCCCATTTTTAGGGTAAGTAGATGAACTGCTCCCTTAAGTGCTTACTGTGGGTCTTAAACAATGAGGCCCCTCCCTCTCACTGGTCCAAGAGGGTTTTGTTAATGGTAAAACCATAAACAGGTTGTTTATTAGAGGGTCAATGGGTCTTAACAAGTTAGATGTAATTATAGGGGTAAAAATTTAATCCACTTGTAATTACGAGCAATATATGGTGGGTCGACTTACTGTTGATTGGTTATAGTTGTAGACAAAAAAAATATAATTACAGTGCAAAGAGTGCAACTATAGGTCTTTAGTGGAGTGACCTGCAGTTAATGAATGTTCATTAATTTAATCAAAGAGTTTAATTAACTAATCTCGTGTCATTGGAGCTTCTAATTTGTAGGTCCATTAGGTCCCCTTGCTAGCTCACTAAAGGTAAAATAAGAATCATCTAATTTTGGATTAATTTAAATTGTTCAAATTATATGAGAGAATTAATTTTATGAGATACGATTAATATAATGTATATAGATGCATTATAATATAAAGTTAATTTTGAATAATATTCAAAATTATACTTTATTATATGAGAGAATAATGTATGTGAATAAGATTCAAATATTGAATAATATAAAAGAGATTCATATTATAACTATAGGTTAAATTTAATATGAATGAAATTCATATTAAAATTATAGGTATATGAGAGAATATTATTTGAATATGATTCAAATAAAATTAAATATATGATATTTAATTAATTAATTAATATATTGTTAATTAATTAATATTTATTCAATTACATATCATATATATATATATATATATATATTGATTGATTGATTTATTTATTTATTTATATAAATTTCTATGTTTGGTGGAGGGGAGTTGTAACTTCTCCTTCAACCAATTTTTTCATACTCCCATGTGAAGAAAAATTGGGCAGAGATTTGATGAAAAAGCTCTCTGCATTTTTCTCTCTAAACATCAAAGAATTCTCTCTCAAAGTTTTTACAAAAAGGAAGTTATTTATAAAAACTTTCCGATTCATAAAGTGAGGTCCCATCATCTCGATTATTGCCGAAGAATAGCAAGGTTTCTGATTGGTGGTATTCATTGTTTGTGCTTGTTCATGTTTTTTGAAGTAGCTTTGAGTTTGAGGGAGAATTTCACAAGACGAAGTGTTCTTGACATGGAGAGGATTGTCAAGAAGAAAGTATTCAAGGGTAAGTTATTCTATTTCTCTAATAGTATGTTGTAAAATTAATGTTCATCATATACATTTTCTTTGTATTTTCTCTATTTTTTAAGTTTTCCAAAATGAATTTCATTGACACATGCATTCACGCGCTTCCATTGAGGAATTCGATTCCTTCACTCAAGTTATTAATTAAAGTATCACAAAGAACTTACAAATGAATATTTATGAAGAATTCTAGAAGCAATACAACTACATATAATTATTTGGATGCAAGATTTTAAAATGATAGGTGAAAAACCTCAAAAGAAGATTTCATTACTCATAAAAGAGAAAGATTCTAGGACAAACCCAATCAGGACGTAAACAATTTTATGAGTAAAGATATTTTTGAAGGAAATCTCAACATGAGTAGATCCTTAAGTGGAAGCGGATCATCCAAATTCCATTTCGATTGAAAACATAAATTTACAGTAAACACAAATAGATTATACATTCTAAGTAAATTATAACACACTTTCCAAATAAGATACTGATAACGGGCAGAAATGCACGTTATTACAACACAAAAATGTAAAACAATGTAGGATTGCGACGGTAAAAATATGTAAAATCATGTCCAAAAGCATTAAGTTGAGAACATTGTGATCGTATGCATCCATCGCATTAAAGTAGCTAATTTACGTATTTTGTGCAGGAAAATGTGTTGGCGCAAGGTAGAATTGCGATCCAAGGAATTCAGCGTCCGAGCGCATTAAAAGATTGTGACCGTAAGGCTATGCGATCGTATGCGTTCGCGAAGATTTGCACAAGAAGGTGGCTGCATAGAGATGACGCATCAAGGTGAAAGCTTAATAAATCACGATGGGACAGAAAGCTGATGACGGTCGAATCTGAATTTAGTTGACAAGCTGTTAGCGACACATTGTAGCAAGTACACTTAACTTTTCGGTGACAATTAATCGGCGCATCAGATAGAGATTTAATGATATCCCATTAGTGTAATCATTTGGGAGAAAAGCTTCTTCACCTTAATCTCTATAAATACCAAAGGCCACCATCGAGAAAGGAGCTTAGCCATATATAGAGAGTTCGCCATACAGAAGATAGTTAGCCGTTGTTCATAGTTTCCTTACACTTAGAAGGTGGAGGCGAGTGAAGAGAGAAGACGCCGGAAGATCTTTCTTGGTCAGCTTGAGAGAGTGCCGGGAAGCGTTGAGAACGGAAAGAGGGCCAACTCCTACGAAAGTAAGGATATTCTTTTGGGTAGAGTAGAGAAAAACGCAGTGTAAAAGCCTTGGGAAACAAGACATTGCTACCAGGCTTCGTATCCTTACTTCCCATTATTATTCTGTATTATGATTTCATTTATTGAATGGAACTTGCAACTCTACATCTGTTCACTCTCTTTACATTACACATGAGTAACTAAACTTCCGAATGGTTTGAGAAGCACTTAGCTAGCATGACCTAAGATCTTCATTTTATGCGATCATCTTGTCTTATGTATGCGTCTATCACCCCTTTAGAGCTACTTGAAAGAAAGTCTAGAAAGAACCTAGACTTGAGAGAGCTAGGTTAGAATCTAGGCTTGAGAAAGTTTGATTAGAATGCATAAGCAAGAGATAAAAACTTAGAGATAAGTTCTATTTGCTAACATGCATCACATGCACCCTAGAAATAGGTTATGGTAATATACGGTCGCCTTGTGTATGTGTGTGTCATTCATCATCGCATAGACAAGAATAGAGGTTTAGACGTAAGTAGTATAGACATCATCGTATACATCACATGGTCCTAAAACTAGGAGCTCTAGCATTTGCATTGAGAGATGACCTGCTGTTATATGTGTGTAGCATGATTGCATAACGTGAATGCAATCTTAGGAAGTGTTAGCTAAATCCCTTCTCAACTCGTTCCCCCGCATACTCATTGTAACTTTCGTTGTTATTAACTCTTTTCTCAATTCCGCCGCATAGAATCTATACCTTGAATAAACATACCAATCAACTCATTGTTTTATTTATCACAGCAAAGGAATCTAAAATCACCGTCGCATACTGTCTCCATAGTCCCTGTGTTCGACCCTGGGCTTACCAGGCAGCCTAATAGGATTTATACTTGGATTTTGCTAGGAAAACTTGCATGCACAATGCATACAACACCATCGCAATATACACCATTATTTCATCATATTCACAACATATCAAATACATATTTTTGAGATTATACCTTTGAAGAACTCTTCTTCGCATAAATCCCCTCGAACTATCACGAACTCCTCGAACACACAACAACATGATCTTGAAGACCCTCTTCAAGAAACTCATGAACCAAAAAGGGAAGACACTACCACTTGGTGATCTTGGTATTCTCAAGGGAGAACCCAAGGAGTGGTGGGCTCTGACTATTTTGGTTAGAAGGGTATTTGGGAGTTTGAAGGAGGAAGACGATTGAAGAAGAAGCACTATTGCATAGGAACTACTTCAATCGTATAGGCTATCGCATAGACAAAGAGCTTATCGCTTATGCTCTATGTCTTGTCGTGTATACTATTGCATAGTCTATTCTTGCGTTCGACTCTCTTGGAAGAAAAGAAAAACCAATTTTTCATTTTATTCCAATTGCCATAAAAAAATGCATAACCACCCACTAAGGTGGTTTTAGAGAAAATAAGATTATTATTCAAAATAATAAATAATATAAATAAATATGATAACCAACTTAACATATTACATTTACAACCTATAGTTTTAATATTGCATCACATACAATATAAACTATAGTTCTTTTTTCTCTATTTTATGACATTTAATATAAATCATATTTATATTAAATTAACAAATATTTGAATCTCATCCAAATATTTATTCCTTCAATTAATGTATTGAATACATTATATCAATTATATCATATATAATTGAATTAATTTAACTATATCATATATAATTAAATTCCCCCTTATTAATTTGAACAATTCAAATTAACCCAAAAAATAATTCTCAAACAAAATCCTTTTGAGCTACCAAGGGGACCTTATGGACCTGTAGCATAAAGCTCCAATGGTACGTGAATAATTAATCAAACTCTTTAATTACATTATCAACCATCCGTTAACTGTCGGGCACTCCACTAAAGACTGACATTTGCACTCTCCGCACTACATATATATTTCTGTGTCCATTGGATATAACCAATCAACAGTGCGATGACCCTTCACAAATTGCTCGTAAGTACAACTGGGCAAAAATACCATTTTCCCCTGTAGTTACATCTAACTTCTTAAGTACCATTGATTCCTCTAATGAATTATAAGTCATAATCCCACTATGACCAAGTTCTCTCAGGCCAAGAGAGAGTATGGCCACTATGTTCAAGACCCGGAATCAGCCCTTAAGACAGGAGTGAACTCCGTCTTGTGTAGCTGAGTTCTCAGCTCTCTAATCAGACGAATCCCTAAAATGGTAGGCTTGTTGAGTTGGAAATCTGGCCACTATCACTCATACAAATCAAAGGACCGCCTTTATGAGTAGGAGTTCACAACTCACTCAGGATTCAGGTCATATCACCTGTAACGACTGGATCCTTACACATTATGATCCAACCGCTATGACATGCATACTTAGACTTTTCTATCATGAGACGAGTTTTGGTAAAAATTTCAAAGAACATATCTAAATTTTATTAATTAGATAGAAAAACTATATAAAATGTTTATTTAAGAAAAACTATATAAAATGTTTATTTATCAAAACACCAGGATCCATAAAACATTAGCGTGGTGGTACAAAATGCATGTGCCTATAATAGTGAGTTTGATGGTTGGCCATTTGAGCGACTTCCAATTCTGCCATCTACGCTGTGTCCTTACCTACAAAGTCTGTTAAAAATATAGGATGAGTATATAATATACCTAGTAAGTAGTTCTCACGTAGGGTAGTGACCAAATGCACAATCACAAGCAACATGTCATGAAAACATATGGTTGGGACCGAAAATGTATAATAACATGTGGTGGTCGGTTATATTTCCAACATAAATCTCTCCGCCCTGATAGGAAGATGAAGACCTAAGCGAAAACTAACCCATCTGATGATTAGCGGGTCATGCAGTCAGTAGGGCCAGAGTCGCATCCAACATCAACCATTAGCATAAACGTAATATTGGACTAGAGGGGTGCAACCATACATACCCTGCTAGTCTCTAGTGTAAACATAACATAAGATTAGGCCTAAAGGGGTGCAACCATACATGCCCTGCCAGCCTTGGAAGCATAAATTTCTCCACCCTGATAGAAAGATGAGAACTTAAGCGAAAACTAACCGATCTGATGATTAGCGGGTCATGCAGTCAGTAAGGCCAGAGTTGCATCCAACATCAACCATTAACATAAACGTAAGATTAGACTTGATTTTAACGTAATTGTGAACAAACATAATGCATGGGGTCCCTTGTAGAGAAACGTGTTCTAAACATGTAATGCAATATAACAATTAACATAATCATGCAACATAATAAAGGTACACTACCATAGAAAATTTAAAGAGAGGGTGAGATAAACTACTTACTGTGATCTAGTTATTCCTTATTATTCTTTATGATTGATCAGTAAGCTTTCCCTTTTTAAACTAGAAGGAATTCGGGCAGAATTTGGGCAGCACCTTACCCGAGCTTTTCTCTTTTAGCCTCACAGAACTTCCTCACTCACATTTACTCTTTCACACGATTCTTTGTTACTGAGATTTGTTTGAGAATGGGTTAAATCTTTAGGCAAAGGGTCCTATTTATAGTAGTTTTCAGCTCTTCTCAGTGTGATAAATCATCCTACAGGTGGCTTCTTTAAAATTACTTAGGGTTTAAGGATTCCTCTAAATAAGACACCTAATCTTGGCTAACGTTTGCCCTTACATCATCATTCTTTGTTTGTATTCAATTTTAGGGTTTTTCCATGTATGATCTATAAGATCGTAGCCAAATTCAACGCATAATCCATGCTTCTGTCCAAATCTCGCTCTTTTTATTCTCAGAATCTCGCTCTCTCCAGCTTTCTCGCTGGTCTGCTTTCGTGACTTTCGCTGTCGCTGGTCTCGCTCTCGCTTTCGCTGGTCTCGCTCTCGCTCTCGCTCTCGCTCCCGCTCCCGCTCCCTTCCGCTGTCTCGCTGAGAATCTCACTCTCTCCAATTTTCTCTCCAATCTCGCTAGTTTTCATGCGTGGGTTGCCTTCACTGCTTGTGGATTCCACTTACCCTTTTAACTCTTTCAAATTTAAGAGTATATGGGCAATTAATTCACCTCCAATTCTTCCAATGAGTAGTGTCCAAACAAAAAGTTATCTACTGCCCGTTGTCTCTTAAATTAGCTAGCGTCCAACTTCCAATTAATCCTCCCTGATTCTGCTCCCTTATTCATTATTTTTGGATAATGAATAAATTTCCTATTTTTTTCCCATTCTAAATTTCCACCCATTTAAATAAAATTTCGTCCTGCTTAATATTTGACATTTAATTTCCTGTATGCGTACAAATCTGGGTTGTTACATCACCTATGGTCATCCTAGTGAAATGTAAGTCTCTATTATTAATGGTGTTATATAAAGAAACTAATCATTTCATGGTCTGGTCTTATACAAACTCTTTGTATATGAAACCTCTGCATGCATGTCTCCATATGAATGATCAGGATCAGATCATTTATAGCACTGTACAACACTTATAACACCTACAAAGTGGGCCGTATCCGTAGTGTCATCAGGGTAAGGTGCACAACCTTATCCATCTACTACAGACCATTTAGGTTACCATTTAAATAAGATCTACCTATATGTCTCTACATACTTGTTTAAATTACATAAAATAACCTTGGATCTTAGTTTATTGGATTGAGTATATGCTTATAAAATAACACTTATTTTATTAATAACAATATGTTTATACAGAGTTTACAAACTATGAGATTACAAGGAGATTTAGGACACGATTCCCAACAATTTGGTAAAAAACTAGGGCTGACAACCCTAAAGTCAACTAAGAAAATTCAAAGTCCAAATTTGGAGACAACCATGGGTTAGATTAAAATTCGTCACAAAAGATAGGCAAATTAACCTCACTTAGGGAAGATAAGAAAATAAGCTACAAAACTTATGATCAAACTACAAGATTATTGAAGATAAGCAAAAACGATGACCCATTTGGAAAAATGATGGGTCAAATAACCATCACTCCACCCTTAGGGTAGAGAAGTATACCAAGAAGCCAATTGAGCTGTAACAGGCTTGGTTAGATAATCTTTCAAGTTCACTCATAACCCAAGGCCCACCTTGGTTAGGAGAGCAATATCTAGTTGTCGATCCTATCCTGGGGTGGGCCTGGTATGATTTGGTGCATAATTTTGTCATAAGATGGAGAAGCGCGTTGGGAAATCAGTTGGACCTCAAAAGGGTTTGGCTCAATAGGCCCAACGGCCCCGACAAGTTCGAATTAGGTTTTGTGACAAGATATCATGGAAATTGAAAGGGAGATTGTACTCCCAAGATAGGATCTTAGAATTAAAACCTGGGACAAATGGCTTAGAAAACCACGAACTTTAATTTAGGAGTGAGGACTAATGTTGTAGGTGGATTCTAGAATCAAGGGTAAAATGATCAAAGGAGAACAAGAGAAGATTGAAGAGATAGACCTATGGACAAATTGGACCTAGTCGCCTCGGCCTCAATCTAAGCCTAGCCTCGTATGTCAGCCCAATGGCCAAAGGCCCAGCATAGCTAGTCCTTAAGGGATGAAGCCCTAGCACACCTAGCAAGGATGCTGGGCTGGTTGGCCTCAGCCTCAACCTCAACCAATGATAATGGGAAGAAATACACGTTATCATAGTGCTAAGTTCTTAAACAATGTTGGATTGCATTGATGAAAAATGACAAATTGCGTCCATTAAGCATAAATTCTATAATATTGCGGTCGCATGCGTCCAACGCATTAGAACAGTTGATCTTTATATTTTTGTGCAGAATATGCGTTAACGCAATGCAAAGATTGCGATCATAGGAATTCATTGATCGGGTGCAACTTCACTGCAAGGCTTTGTGTTGATCCTGCTCGCAAACATTCGCCCAAGAAGAATCGTCGTAACTTGGTCAGCGCAACATGGTAGGCGCATCCGGGTGAAAGGATAATTAAGAGCGATGGGACAAAAAGCTGATGACAGTCGGATCCAGATTAAGTTGGCATCTGATAACGGTTATGAAGTACATTCAGCTTTATTGGTGAAAATTATCTGGAGCATCAGTCAGGAATTAAAGTTGTCCCATCTGTACAACCAGGAGAGAGAAGCCACATTTCACCATAGAAGCTTTATAAATATCAAATGCATTCTTCAGAGAAGGGGTTAAGCAGTCGATTAATTCACCAATTTACAAGTTCACGCTTCTGTCCATAGTTTTCTTTCCTTTTAAGGCGGACGCGAGGAAGAAAGTGTGCTGGTAGATCTTTTCGGTAACCTTGGGAAAGCACCGGAAGCTCCAAGACACAGAGAGGGCCGACGCCTACGGAAGCAGGAACATCTTTAGTTCAGAATAGAGATTCAGTGTAAAAATCCTTGATCAGCAAGGAATTGCTACCAGACTCTCTACCTTTACTTTCCACTGTCATTTTGTACTCAACTTATTTATAAGAATGGAATTTCTTTCTCTATATCTGTTCACTCTCTATTGTTCACGCATGAATAACTAAATTAGTTGAATAGGTTGAGAAGCAATTAGCTAACATAACGAGGGAATCTTCATTCTTGCAATTGTCTTGTTTATGAATACTTCATTCATCTATTAGAGATACTCGGGAGGGTAGTCTAAGGACAGGATCTAGACTTGGGAAGGTCAGGTCAGAATCTAGGTTTGGAAGAACCAGATTAGAACGCATAAATGAGAAATAGGCACTTAGGAATGAGCACTATTTGTTATTAACGCATCGCATGCATCTTAGCGATAAGATATGATTTTATGCGGTCACCTTGCTTTCATGCATTTTGCATCAACGCATAGGACAAGAGTAGAGACTTAGTAATAAGCTCTATGGACATTTTGCATTCAACACATGTGTCCTAGACTTAGGAGCGTCACATTTACATTGGATAATGACTTGCTGTGCATGGTTGTAACATGATCGCATAGACTGACGCACTCCCGAGTAACGCTAGCTAAAGATCTTCTCAACCCATTCATCACATACTCATTGCATCTATCAACGCATCTATCTTTCTCAAATCCGCTGCCTTTATTTACTTCTTTTTCATCAACGCAACAACACACCCAACACTTTATTTATTTACTTGTTTACCACAAAGTTTTCATAAACATTACCAACACAACTATTTTCACAAGTCCTTGTGTTCGACCCTGGACTTACTAGAAAACTCAGGGGAATTTACACTTGAATTCTGCTGGGGAAACTTGAGTGCACAATGCAATCCATCAATGCATATCATCCGTATTTCCATTCAATAAAATAACGCATCAACCAACAATGAGGCCCAGGGTAAGGCTTGGAGTTTGATGAACAAGGCATGATAAATGCACATTCTGGGCCATTTGGCTTGAGAGATAACCTAGCTCATCTAGGAATGGAAAATCATATCCTAATCCTAGATGGACTAAGATAAACCCTGGATCGAATCTCCTAAAAATACATTATTATAACTTCAAATAAGGTAACTTAAATTTCAGACTTCTTCTCTATTCTACAATTCTTTTACTGACTTAGGCATCAGAGCCATTTTTCTTTATTTTGTAGGTTCTCTCTTCCTAAAAAGTACAAATTTACCATTGATGATACGTGGAGGTCAGGTGCGTAATTGTTGATGCCAAATTTTTTAGCGTTGGTGTCCTAAATATTATCTAACCATTTAGGTTATCATTTAAACAATATCCACCTGTATGTCTTTACATACTTTTTTAAATTACATAAAATAACCTCAGATCTTAGTTTATTGGACTAAGTATATGCTTATAAAATAACACTTATTTTATTAATAACAAGATGTTTATACAGAGTCTACAAACTACGAGATTACAAAGAGATTTAGGACACCATTTCCAACAATCTCCCCTTTGTCCTAAAGCGTAGAGAGACCAATGTACAATACAAATAAGGTATAAAATACAATAAACTAGGGAATACACTATACCCCAGTAATATCTCCCATTTGCCCTAGACAATGTGTCGTATATCCCATAGACCCAGACTTTCTAGATGACCCTCGAACACTTTAGCTGTTGGATCGAACCTAGCACGCAGTGGAAGAGTTCAGGATCCATAAGTATTCTAATTGATTAATTTTGGCAGAAAAGAAACATGCTAAAACAGAGTTTAATGGGTTTCAAGAACATACCTTGGCCGAACCATTGAAATCTTGTTTTCCAACTGCAAAATCCTCCAAATCCTTGTGTAGACCACCACAAGATCTTCCCTATTATCCTTTTGGTACTCTAGATTGAGTTATGGGACTCAAAATAAGCTGGAATTAAATGGAATATAGAGAAAGCTCACTGAACCAACCGAATGAAGAACATCTTCTTCTCAAGAATTTTTCTGAAAAATTCTATCGGTTCATCAATCTCTACATCACTCCAATCTCTTCAATATATTGTAGACTATTATGCAAAGAGATGTGTTGCATGGGATGCAGCTCATGCTTGGAGTAAATGAAGGAAGAGATGGGTTCATTGTGAGCAAGTTGAAGATGAAGATGGAAAAACCCACTTTTCCTTTTTGTGTAAATTTATTTCCAAAATCCAAAATTGATTTTAAAATCTTATTTTATTTCTAAAATCAAAATTTATTAATTTTACAAATTAATTTCATAAAATAAATTTCTAATAAAATTAATAAATAATTATTTAAACAATTTAAATAATTCAAATTAATTTAATATCAAATATTAAATTAATTTTTATACAAATTTATCGTCATATATTTAAATCGTTTTTAAATATATTTTCTCAAATCCTATTTGATTCTAGTTTGAATGTTTCAAATTAACTTATCACGCTACTCTGGAGCTAATCCATTTCCGAGCTAATAAGGGGACCTTGTGGACCTATATATCATGGGCTCTAACGATCCGAGATTAATCGACTAAATTCATTAGATCGATCTAACCCCCATTAGTTAACTAATGGGTCACTCCACTAAAGCCCATAGTAGACTCCCCTTTCTCTGCTCTCTTTTTGGCAAGATACTGAGGGTAATGTCTCCTCCAGTGCCCTTCTTCCTGCAGTGATATCTTTGCCTTTCTTTCCAGTAGGTATCTTCTTCCCTTTCCCTTTGCCTTTCTTTACAAGAATACTTACTCTTCGCAGACGAGGCAACATCAGGCTTGGAGGACATTCCTCTCTTCTTGGCAATAGTAATATTTACTTCTAACACCAGACCCTTTGTTCCTAACAATGTATGGTAAGCCTGTTGCTCATTCAGTAGAGTGGTCAAGCTATATTCAGTTTTATTCATTAATGCATTCAAAATTGCAGAAAAAACTCTTCAGAAGAGATTCTAGAATAAAACCAACTGGACTTCTCTTCTCAATGATAACACCATTTACTTTTGCCATATTAAAGTGGACCATCATGTCCAGGACATAATTACAAACATTGGTCCCCACTTTGATGTGACTGTTGTAAACGTACTTAATGACATTATGCCTTAAGGTGAAGGATAACTGTCCAAACATCCCTCGTAGCGATTCCATAATTTCTTTGGCAGTACTCATATCCTCATGCTTCGTTTGTCAACTCATCAGATAAGCTAGCGAGGATATAAGCACGGGCTATATCATTAGCCTTGACCCATCTGTCATATATATCCCAAACATTTCGGTTTGTGTTAGAGCTAGGAATGGGAGGACAATTTGATTTCCAATTTATGTAAATATCCTCGATGAATTTATCTGACAGCAACACTTGTATCAATGAACTTGTCATTCTGAAATTATAAATCCAGTTAAGTTCTAACAATTTTAATAATTTACCCAAGATTATTCTTTTGCAATGATACTACATTAAGACATTCTTGACTAAATACTATCTCTAGAATAACTCGTATTCCGATAGTCATTTAGGTACCGCTTTTGATCAGACATTATTAACACTTAATAATTCTGTAAGTGTAGACCCGCAATTTTCGGATCTTATAGAACGGTATGAGTATCGCTCCGAAATAGAAGAAAATACCCAAGACGGAACTATAAAACCCTATTCATTTTACTGAAGTCTGGGTTGCTCCGAATCCTATGTTACAACCTTCCATATGGATAGCCATCGTTAAATGACTAGCAAAGGGCCGCTTAAAGCTAACCAGCAGGTGCAACATAGGAATCTCACAATTCAGACTAATGGAGAAGACTGCAGGATATGTTGACACATTTCCTTCACCCACTCACTATGAATTACTTCCTCCATTCACCTTGATATTGACTCATACAAAGCACTTTCCATAGGGAGGTCACTTCCAAGGTGACACGAAGTGTCATATGAATCTCATGGTGTGAACTATGTGAAGACGTGGCAGTTGAAATCGTACACTGGATTTCTGTTCGTACAACTTCCCCTTATTCACCCAAGTCTAAATTTAAGCTAAAAAATACTCTCCGTAGGGAGGTCACTTCCAGGATGACACGAAGTACTACTTAAATCCAGACTATGAACTCATAAAAACGTGAGAGCTAAGAATAACATATCGTGTAGATCATTAATCTCCCGCTGAAGTTTTCTAATAACTCTATCATATAGAAGTTATTCACTACCACTGAAGTGTTCTAATATTTTGGGTAACTATATACTTAGGTTCTTTACCAGCTAATAAAAATAACCCTAAGTCTATGTGGTTTACCTCACATCGCTCACGAATACAACGCTCAATTATTCGTCTATAATCCCTAGGTTCGGTGTTTCGTAGACCGTCAACTTAAATACCCCCAACCTTCGACAGGATTATATACCGGTTGAGTTTGTAACCCTAGTTTTACAAGTTTAACGACCTATTTTAAATAATTAAAAAAAGTAGTTAACCTACGTGGGCATGCAATTGTTCTTCGTTATGGATTTTAAATGTCTAACCCATATTTATAACAATTTATAAAACTTTAGACATGCTAAACATCCACAATATACATGCATTCAATATCTAATATAACACTTATATTAAATACAAGAAACCCTAACATGCATACTATATATTATAACAAATTATAACATACATCTAATGGATAAATAATTAAACACATACTGATATGATCTTAGTTTTGGCAAAAACAAGCAAACAAAAGTCTAAATATTACAAAAATAGCTTCAACACTGCTTGAACCGCTCCAAAACCGCTTGAACCGGATCTAAACCGTATGAACTGAACCAATAGAGTCTGAACCGGACCAACCACAAACTATTTGAAGCTGAATTAGACAAAACCTTAAGAGAACCGGCTGCTCTTGCTCACACTCAAAATATTGCTAAGGCTGATCGTTTAGCAATGACGACCATCGTCATGCGTTTGCCTGATCGTTTAGTGTTTGCTTGATCATTTAGCAACCAACGCTCATCGCTTAACAAAACTACACGATCGTGTAGTGTTTGCCTTCTATCGTATATTCTCATCATCTATTGCCAAAGGATGCTACACGATCGCTTAGTGTCAAACACTATCGTACAGCTCCATCATGCATGAAATGTGATATGCGATGATGTGCGATACTGCTTCTAGATGTATGCATTATTAATGAAATGCTTGTAGTATGCTATGCGTTGTCACAAGTTTCCTTGCATTGAAACCAAGTATAATTCCACCGCAAGTTTCTCCGAGTGATCTGAGGTCGAATATATGGATTGCGTAGTTAATGCATTACGTTCGTGATATATGCAATCGGGGGCTTTTCAATTTATAAAAGTTATGTATGTGTACAGGTATTTAAAGTTGCGATAAAGTAAAATTATGCAGTAAAGTAAAGTTGCGATAATAAAATAAAATGCGATAAAAGTAAACCTAAGCTATTATGATACAAATATAGGATACTGATACTGAGTTTGAGACTGACTGTGAAGATTATACAAAGGGTCGTGTTATGCAGTGGCAAGTCTTTATGTATGAAATAGAAATAGAAAGGGTAATTAATATAAACATCGCAAGTTCATTAATTGTGTTAAAGATTTAACTACGGTTCCGCTTTCCCTTGGCATACACCTCTCGGTGATCGGCCGCGTTCCCACATCTCTGTGGTGAAACAGGGATGAACGTAATGAACGCAAGGTTGCTTTCATCTCTGGAAGTACATATCGCTTTAGTTAACGCATTCATCTAACCTTCTCTCGACAGGCAGGATGTCATCTTCACTTCTGCTCTCACAGGTGAAGATGTCGTCTAGCATGCTTTAGCTAAACATATTTATTTCTTAAGCACAGATTAGTTTACTTGTTTAATTCATTATAATTACCAAGGGATTAAGAAAATACCATGGAGAATGCGATTAATGGAGGAACGGAAATAGACAGAAAGATGGAGATGAAAATGATCATGACATTCAATTCTAATATTTAGTGGCTGATATATGGTGTGAATGATAGAGATTAAGAAGATGAATACAATTGATGATAAGAGATAGAAAAAAATACAGAAGACTACCAACGTCTTGACATAGATTTGGATGGTGGATTTGCTTGCCGGCGAATGGAGTGAATGGAAGGAAGAGCTTCCCTCTCAGGCTTGCTTGTCTAGTAGAAGTGACCTTGGTACAGAGCTTCACGACGGGGATTGAAAGGATTTGCACTGAGACTCACCTCTCGGCCTTGTCTCTTAAATCTTCTCGGATCTTCTTCGATCATCACTCAGATCAATCTCTCTCTCAATATACAAATATCAAAATATGCCCATCTCAAGTATATTTTGCAATGGAATTTCAGAGGCTATTTATAGACTCAGCTTTGATTCTCTGACTTGTGGACCCCACTTTATTGTTCTGGCAGCTCCGGAAATGGTGGAATGAATATTCCTTCTGTTATGCAATCAATCCCGTCAGAAATGCACAACGGTCAGCTGTACACATGTTTGAATCCTCCACAATTGCGTTGCTCTTTTGCGTCTTCGATCGTTTGTCCGCATGCGGTGTTGTTTTTTATTACCGCATGAGGTTGAAGTTTCGTTGATCGCAAAGCTCTTGATCGATTTTCGTATGCGTCGTCATTGTGTTGATCGTCTATTCATTCCTGAATGATGGGCACAATGCGACGTAGATGCGTTGTTCTTTTTATCTTGAGCTATGAACGCATACAGTGACTTGATTTCCTACAAAACGGACTTGAAATATTCTTTTCTACCATCGCAATGCTATAAGTAGGTGTATTGACGAGAATTTATAATTCTTGCATTTCTTAGCCAATTTCCATACAATTGACGCAACTTTCCTCTCTTTTAACCGCAATATCTAAATAAAGCAGTATAAATAACTTGTATTTCTACAGTTATCACACCCCCAAATTTAGATATATGCTTTTCCTCAAGCATATCTTCTACTAAGGAAATAATGCTCAATTCCCATCATAAATTTTGCGTTGATTGGTTGCTCCGAATGCTCCACTAGGCATATTACTTGACAACGCAATTTCCTTCTATCCTTGAAAATTCATAACAAAGCCCTACTTTATTCTTCTATACTACAAATTCTGCTAAAAAATGTTTTTCTAGTTTTAAAAAGAATATTTACCTCTTCTTGTCAAAATAACTTGATACATCTGGATGCGATGGTCAAACTTTGCGTCATTTATTAGAGACTGTTAATCATGGTTACACCCTTCGTTTTGGCTTGTTCCTATGGGTGTCATGCGAACATCCAACAGTTGTGTGCCTATCTCAACTTTAACTCATGAATTTCGGAGGAGTTGTCTCTTGCATTCTTTTATTTTTTTTTTCTTTTTCTCATATTTCTCCTTTCATATTGCGTTGTTCTGGGAAACCCACCTTCATTTTGGCTTGCTCCCACAGATGTCATGCGAACATCCAACTACGAGCAGGCTTCTTTCACAACTTAACTCTTATCAGGTTGGGAATGTTTTTGAGGTTTTCACTTGCGTTGACATTGGAGTTTATATGATTTTTTTTTAGATGAAAAATGAATGCATTTTTCTTAATGACTACATACTCTTGATCTCATTTGCTCATACCTTCCCCACCCCCAAATTTAGAGATGCGCAAGGTCCTCATTGTGTTGTTTGGACAGAATAGACAAACACTTAGAAAATTTTTTGAAAAGAAGGTTTGAGCAGAATTTTGAAGAGTAAAAGTTAAAGCATTGCTAAGCTACGAATTAACTAAGTGTTAGTTAGAAATTACAAAGTATGGGAAATGTTTCGATGTGTATACATATTATACATCATGGCAGAACAATGAATAACGCAAAATGAAAGATTAAGAATATCGCAAAGTTGACAAAGGATGATAAAGAAGAGGCACAGGCATATGGAATGACTTACTACTCAGTTGTATTGAAAATTAATTAAGTATACAAGTAATTACAAATAATGCAATACAAACCTTTTTTCCTGTACAAAGAATCAAATAATTTAATTAAACATAGAAAAATAATAAGTGAAGTTATCTTTTGAATTTGATTTAGACGGGTGCATGATTAAAATTTAACACCGCACTTCCATTTAACGCAAATACATTTTTTCCAAGGACGGGCAAGAATGCAGGTATTCCCGCAACACACCCCTTAACTAAACGCATTTCTGGAGGATGGGTGCACGGTATTTCTACCAGCACAACACTAACTCGACATTGTGCATATCTGCTAAGGACAGCTAAAGAACAACTATGCGCGCAACACACCCCTCAACGCAATGCATTTGGGTGTAATGGACGCAAAGTGTTTCTATTATTAAGAAATACACTCATCATCGCGTTACATACAAATTTTTATTTTTCTTTTTAATTCATCAATAACGCAAGTCGAAAATATTTTTGCGGTTTTCAACGTTTCATCCATTCATTCACACAAATTTAAGAACGACGCTACTAATGCCTACAAATTAAAGGAATTAAACATGACATGGAAAGATACTCATGAATTAAATTGAAGGAAAATATAGAAAGCAGTAAAGGCTAACCCTAAGAAGCATTAAATAACGCAATTTAGAAAGTAGTAAAGAAAGCAATAAAGAAAGCAAGTAAACATAGGTAGGAATGCTGATTGGAGAAAGTTTTCAGAATTACCGCAATATCATCCTCCACAAGCGGTTAATCCTGTTTGCCTAAGTCAAAAGTATCCATGCATCGATCTAGATCGCCTCTGTAGTAAGGCTTAATCTACTGACCATTGACTTTAAATGAGTTGTTTCCATCTCAGTTGTTAGTTCCACCGCTCCGTGGAGAAAGATAGTCTTGATTTGGAGTAGTCTAGACCAGCGGGACTTAACCTTCCCAGGAAACAATCGCAAACGTGCGTTAAACAATAATACCTGTTGACCTTTGACGAATGTCCGATTGTTTATGCGGTTTTCATGCCACTTTTTGGTTCTTTCCTTATAGATCTTGGCATTTTTGTAGGCGTCCCTTCGCCTTTCGACCAGCTGGTTTAGTTGCAGCTTCTGAACTTTCCCGCACTTGCTAAATCAAATTTCAGCTTCTTGCATGCCCACATCGCCTTATGTTCCAACTCGAACGACAGATGGCAAGCTTTTCCAAAGACCAGGGCATATGAGGACGTGCCAATTGGAGTTTTATAGGCAGTCCTGTATGCCCACAATGCTTCATCAAGCTTGGGTGACCAATCCTTCCTGGAGGTACTGACTACCTTCTCCAAGATAGTTTTGATCTCTTGGTTAGAAATCTCTGCTTTCCCATTAGTCTGTGGGTGATAAGTGGTTGCAACCCTATGGCTGACGTTAAATTTAGTCAATAGGTTGGTGATTATGCAGTTGATGAAGTGAGAGCCCTCATCGCTGATTAAGGCCCGTGGCGTCCCATATCTGGTAAAGATATTCTTCTTGAGAAAATTCACCACTGTGGCCGCATCATTCTTGGCACATGTGATGGCCTCAACCCATTTTGATGCGTAATCAACCGTGACCAGGATGTAATGATGACCTTCTGATGGTGGAAATGGGCCCATAAAGTTGATTCTCCATACATTAAATAATTCAACTTCCAAGATTAATGTCAACAGTATTTCATTTCTTTTAGACATATTCCTCATTCTCTGGTATCTGTCGCACTGAACAACATAGGCATGGGCATCCTTAAACAGTGTTGGCCAGAAATAGCCACTCTATAGGACCTTTGCGGCAGTCCGCTACCCCCCAAAATGTCCTTCGTAAGGGGTCTCATGACAAAGCTCGAGAATGTGCTTGACTTCGTGCTCAGGAACGCATCGACGTAGAATGTGATAAGGGCCAAGTCGATATAGGAATGGGTCATCCCAGAAATAAAATTTGACGTCATGTCTCAGTTTCTTCTTCTACTGGTAAGTATATTCCTTTGGTACTTGGCCGCAAACTATGAAGTTCACAATGTCCGCATACCATGGAACATTAATACCTATCGACATTAGCAGCTCATCAGGGAATCGTTCTTCAATATCTTTTTCTTTCCCTTGAACCTCGCAATTTTCCAGTCTTGACAGATGATTAGCGACTTGGTTCTCGGTGCCCTTCCGATCTTTGATTTCTAGGTCAAACTCTTGCAGGAACAACACCCACCGTATCAGCTTTGGTTTCGCATCCTTCTTTGTCATCAGGTATTTGAGCGCAAAGTGATCATTATACACCACAAATTTTGTTCCGATTAAGTACTGGCGGAATTTTTCCAGTGCAAATACCAGTGTGAGCATTTCCTTCTCCGTGGTTGTATAATTCTCCTGCGCATCATTCAACGTTTTACTTGTATAGTAGATAGGATGAAAAACCTTGTCCTTGTGTTGACTCAAAACTGCGCCCACATCATATCCGCTAGCATCACACATCAACGCAAATGGTTGCGTCCAGTCTGGCGCAATCAGAGTGGGTGCAGTGACAGGCACATCTTTCAATGTTTTGAATGCTTCAGTGCACACATCATCAAAGTTATATTCACGGTCAGCTTCAAAGAGCGCACTTAAGGGCCTTGTGATCTGGGAGAAGTTACAAATAAATCTTCGATAAAACCCAGCGTGTCCCAGAAAACTCCTAAGTGTTTTCACGTTCACTGGAGGGGTAGCTTGGAAATTGCGTCGATTTTTGCCTGATCAACTTTCAATCCTGCCTTCGAGATTTTATGACCTAGTACAATTCCTTCTTCAACCATAAAGTGGCATTTTTCCCAGTTTAGAGCAAGATTCGTTTCCACACATCTCTTCAAGACTTTCTCAAGGTTAGATAAACAGAAGTCATAATTATTGCCGAAAACTGAAAAAATCGTCCATGAATATCTCGACTGACTCCTCCAAGTAATCTGAAAATATCGCCATCATACATTGTTGGAAAGTACCTGGCGCATTGCAGAGTCAAAACGGCATGCAACGAAATGCAAATGTACCAAATGGACATGTGAAGGTTGTCTTATCTTGATCCTCCGGCACAATTACAATTTGGTTGTACCCTGAATAGCCATCAAGAAAACAGAAGAATTCATTCCCAACAAGTCTGTCTAACATCTGATCAATAAACGGGAGTGGGAAGTGGTCCTTTTTAGTGGCCAAATTTAACTTGCAATAATCTATACAGATTCTCTACCTCGTGGGAATTAATTCATTCTTGTCATTGGTGACGACTGTCACCCCCCATTTCTTTGGAGGACACTGCATTGGGCTTACCCAGTTGCTATTAGATATCGAGTAGATGATGCTTGCATCCAGCCATTTCACTATTTCTTTCTTTACAACCTCCCTCATGGCAGGGTTCAAGCGACGTTGCCTTTCTATCGATCCCGTTTTTCCTTCTTCCAAACAAATCTTGTGCATGCAATACGAGGGACTGATTCCTCGAATGTTTGCCAAGGTCCATCCTAAAGCCTTTGCGTTGTTTCTCAGGATCTGGATGAGTGCATCTTCCTTCTCCTTACTTAGCGAGACAGAAATGATAACTGGTAACGTGTTGTCACCTCCTAAGTAAGCATACTTGAGGTGCATAGGCAACCACTTCAACTCTAGTATGGGTGGTTCTTCCAAGGATGGATTAGTGCGCTGTGACGTTCGTTTAGATAACTTGAGTGGTTCAAAATTTGATTCAGCTTGTATTGCGGCATAATTCTCCTCCCACATTGCGCCGATTCCAAAATCTTCTTCTTCCAACTCTTTTAGGGGCTCGTGCCAAGGTTCTTCCTGCAATTCCTCAACATATTGGCAATTCTCCATATCACTTGGGTATTTCAACGCATTGAGAATTTTGAACTTCACTTTCTGATCATCAACCCTGATAGTGAGTTCTCCTTTGTGTACATCGATCAGTGTTCGTCCTGTTGCAAGAAATGGACGCTCAAGATGATTGGCACTTCTCTGTCAGCTTGATAATCCAATATAATGAAGTCCGCCTGGAAGATAAACTTATCCACTTGCACGAGTACATCCTCTATTTTTCCCCCAGGATGCGTTATCGATCTATTGGCCAACTTAATGTAATCGTAGTTGGTCTTGCATTGCCGATTTCCAGCTTCTTGAAGATCGACAAGGGCATTAGGTTTATACTCACCCCTAGATCGCACAGCGTGTTTCCAACCTTCTTCCCTCATATTGAGCAGGGAAATGTAAAACTCCCAGGATCCTTCATTTTGGTGGGGATATTGTTCTAAAACAACGCACTGCATTCATATGTTAATGCAATCGTTTCATTTTCCCCGATCTTTCTTTTGTTAGCCAGAATATCCTTGAGGAATTTTACATAGCTCGACATCTGTTCCAGAGCTTCTATTAAGGGAATATTATTGTGTAGTTGTTGAAGAACGTCCAGGAACCTCTGAAATTGCTTACTATCATCTTTCTTCTTCAACCTGGATAGGAAAGGTGGAGGATCCCGCCGTACTTCTTGTTTAGTTGGTTGTTCATTGAGGTCCTGTTCTTACTGTGTTTTATTAATTGGAGGTTGCGTTGATTTAGAATTCAAATCTTGCTAAGCTTCATCTCTTGTAGATGTACTTACTTCTAAAGTGGTAATTTTTCCACTACTGGTTGATTGGTCATCATCGACAGTTAAATCCACTCGTCTTGTTATTGAATCTGGTACTGGTGGCACAGGGGCTGTTATTTTATCACTTCTCAATACCACTGCTTGACATTGTTCTTTACCTCGTGGCCCCGATGCTCCTGAACTAGTACCAGACGCTTTATTCTTCAACTCTATCGCAAGCTGTTCAATCTGCTCTTCCAAATCTCTAAGTGAGGCAGCTTGCGATTGTCTAATTGCCTCACTCTTTTTGATATAATGTTTCAATGACGTCTCCAGTGACGAGATACTGCAAGAGGTATCATATAAGAACGGTTGGTCATAGAGTGGTATACTTTGAGAATTACTTGAGCTATGGTCTAGATTAATGAAGATCGGAGGGTTGCCTCGATTCTCTTGATAACTGTTCTGTTGAAAACTGTGGCTCCCCTAGTTGTGATTCCCGTTCCAACTTAAAGTTGGGTGATTCTGCCAACTAGGGTTGTAGGTGTTGCCAAACGATTCATTGTAGACAAAATATACGGACTGTTGATTCCACGGGCAAACATTCTCTAGATGTCCCTCCCCACATTGAACGTAATTCATTGTGGCCACGTGTGTCAACGCATTAACTTGCACTGAACCTTGAGAGAGATGTCTTTGTTGATTAGCCATAGTCTTGAGGAGTGAGGTCATTATGGTCATCTATTCTACCAGTATGCTCATTGTATCAGTTGACACATCGACACCTTCCACTCTTTCTTGATCCAAACCTCTTTCCTCGAGCCCAGTATCAATCCACTCATCTGAATGTCGCGAGATGCGATCCAAGATGCTCTTTGCTTCCGTATATGATCTGTCCATTAATCCTCTTGCTACAGAGGCATCAACAACTGCTTGGGTTGGTTGGTCTAAGCCATTGTAAAATGTTTCCATTAGAATGCCATCGGGAATCCCGATATGGGACAACTCTTAACTAATTATTTGAAACGCACCTAAGCGGTGCTCAAAGTTTCGTAACCCTTTTGTTCAAAATTCAACACATCCCTCTGTCTCCTTGCATTGACGGCTAGAGGGAAGAATCTTTTCATGAACCTTTCAACCAACTGGTCCCATGTGTTAATCTCATCTAGCTCTAACGACTAAGCCCACCTCTTTGCTTCAGCCTACAGTGTGTACGGGATGGAGAATGCGCTGCACATGTCTACGAAGCTCGTCAAATGAGAATGCGGGACTTTTCCTTGTAATCACCCGAATTGCCCCACATTCTGAATCATTTGCAGCATAATCGGTCTTATCTCAAAGATTACATTCTCCTCAACCATGGGTCTTGAAATTCCTAGCGAGAAGTTATAAAAATCCGGTGCCGCATAGTTCCTCATAGGAAAGTTTCGATCAGCAGCAAGAAATATAGAGTCTTGCGCTGGCCAATTTTCCTTTTGATTCCCTGCGGGTGCCTCATTATTATTAGCCATGCTTCTTCCCCGCTTAATTCGACCCTGATGTTCTTTTGCGCGAATAATACACTTTCTTTGGGTCCGCTTAGAATTTCTGGATCACTCTAGAACTCATAAGTCATCAGACTGCTCTTTGCGATAAACAGCCAGTACAAAAAGATTTGTCCTGCAACATATCACAAGCGTATTCAACACTAATCGTTACCAATTCCCCGGCAACGGTGCCATAAACTTATACGCACATGAAATGTGATATGCGATGATGTGCGATACTACTTCTAGATGTATGCATTATTAAGGAAATACTTGTAGTATGCTATGCGTTGTCACAAGTTTTCTTGCGTTGAAACCAAGTATAATTCCACCACAAGTTTCTCTGAGTGATCCGAGGTCGAACACAGGGATTGCGTAGTTAATGCGTTACGTTCGTGATATATACGACCGGGGATTTTTCAATTAATAAAAGTTATGTATGTGTACAGGTATTTAAAGTTGCGATAAAAGTAAAATTATGCGGTAAAGTAAAGTTGCAATAATAAAATAAAATTCGATAAAAGTAAGCCTAAACTATTAAAGTTACGATGAATTAACTACAGTTCTGCTTTCCCTTGTCATACACCTCTCGGTGATCGGCCACGTTCCCATATCTCTGTGGTGAAACAGGGATGAACGTAATGAACGCAAGGTTGCTTCCATCTCTGGAAGTAATTCTCACTTTAGTTAACGCATTCTTCTAACCTTCTCTCGACAGGCAGAATGGCATCTTCACTTCTGTTCTCACAGGTGAAGATGTCGTCTAGCATGCTTTAGCTAAACGTATTTATTTCTTTAGCACGAATTAGTTTATTTGTTTAATTCATTCTAATTACCAAGGGATTAAGAAAACATCATGAAGAAAGCGATTAATGAAGGAATGAAAATAGACAAAAAGATGGAGATGAAAATGATCATAACATTCAATACTAATATTTAGCGTCTGATACATGGTGTGAATGATAGAGATTAAGAAGATGAATACAATTGATGATAAGAGATAGAAATAAATAAAGAAGAGTGCCAACGTCTTGACACAGATCTGGATGGTGGATTTGCTTGCCGGCGAATGGAGTGAATGGAAGGAAGAGCTTCCCTCTCATACTTACTCGTCCACTAGAAGTGACCTTGGTACAGAGCTTCATGGTGGGGATTGAAAGAATTTGCTTTGAAACTCACCTCTCGGCCTTATCTCTTAAATCTTCCTGGATCTTCTCTGATCAGCACTCAAACCAGTATCTCTCTCAATATACAAATATCAAAATATGCCTGTCTCAAGTATATTTTACAATGGAATTTTAGAGGCTATTTATAGGCTCAGCTTTGATTCTCTCACTTGTGGACCCCACTTTATTGTTGTCGCAGCTCCAGAAATGGTAGAATGAATATTCCTTCTATTATGCAATCAATCCCGTCAAAAATGCACAACGGTCAGCTATACACGTGTTTGAATCCTCCGCAATTGCATTGCTCTTTTACGTCTTCGATCTTTTATCCGCATGCGGTGTTGTTTTTTATTACCGCATGCGGTTGAAGTTGCGTTGATCGCAAAGCTCTTGATCAATTGTCGTATGCGCCATCATTGCATTGATCATCTATTCATTCCTGAATGATGGGCACAATGCGACGTAGATGCGTTGTTCTTTTTATCTTGAGCCATGAACGCATACGGTGACTTGATTTCCTGCAAAACAAACTTGAAATATTCTTTTCTACCATTGCAATGGTGTCAGTGGGTGTATTGACGAAAATTTATAATTCTTGCATTTTTTAGGCAATTTTCATAAAATTGACGCAACTTTCCTCTCTTTTAACCGCAATATCTAAATAAAGTAGTATACATAACTTGTAGTTCTACAAGTTATCACTCCTCGAACACACAGTAACAAGATCTTGAAGACTCTCTTCAAGAAACTCACAAACCTAAAAGGGAAGACACTACCATTTGGTGACCTTGGTATTCTCAGGGTGAGAACCCAGGAGTGGTGGGCTCCTCCTATTTTGATTAGGAGGGTACAGGGGAGTTTGAAGGAGGAAGATGATTGAAGAAGAACCACTATCTCATAGGAACTACTTCAATCGTATAGGCTATCGTATAGACAAGTCTTCCTATCGGACGAAAACTAGTGAACACAATATTTGCGATGCATGACTTAGGTTATGCGTTGGTTCTCATGCGTAGGTGGTCATGTGTTGAAATGGAATGTATGCGTTGATCTCATATGCATTGACCATGCATTTCTGTCACAAGTTTTCTTGCACTCTCGCCAAGTATAACAAGAACGCAAGTTTCTCGGGTGAACCGAGGTCGAACTCAGGGACTTGTAGCTAAATGGTATGTGGTGATGTGTATACGACGAATAAATAAAAGAATGATGAGGGTGATAAGCTATGCAATACTCCTACTCCTAACTAACAGACAAAGCAATGGAAGTATGACTGAGAGGTAGAGACATGACAACTGTTAACGCGTAGTAAATGCATGGAAAAATAGGTGAAAAAGTGAGGATGTCTTCATTGCAACACTAGGCTTGACCGCAAGGGTAACCCCAGCCAATGCAAACTATGCGATCATGCTATACACACTTGATGTAGACGCATGCGATGTATATGCAATAGTGTCGAGAAGCCTATTTCTAAGCCTCCATATGCCCGCTCACATGCTCTCACACATAAGCGAGATGATCGCATACCACCATATCCTACTTAAAGGGTGCATGTGCTGTGTAGTAGCAAACGAAACTTATTCCCCAGTTCACCATTCTTGCTTATGCGATCCAATCCGCTCTCCCGAGACTTAGATTTGTTTTTTAGACTACTCTCCCAAGTATGCCTAAATGATGAATGATGCGCTCATAAGACAAGGTAATCGCATAAACCTGGTTGACGTAAGATTATTCCTATTCCTAGTGAACACTTGCTTACTTAATGCGACCAACTACTTACCCTCTTGGGCAGTTAGTTGTTACTGATTCTACTCATAGACAAGCATTATGTCCGCTTATAGACAAGCGTTGCTACAACTTCACACTAAGCAAATAAGGTTTTCTCACAACACTTGTGCAACGCACACCTCCCGGTGGTTTGTTGCATGCTTCATATTCCTATGCCGCATGATTAACTATGCGATACTCTAGCGATCTTACTCAGTGATGCAATGAAAGTAAAGGATACTAAGTAAATGAAGATGGAGATGGAATTGAAGGAAAATACAGAAATGCATTGATCACAAAATGTATTAATTCCTTAAGCCAAAATGGTAATACAATATAAGGAAAGAAGAGAAATAGAGGGCTAGCTAGAAGCAATGTCTTGCTTCCAGCAAATGTGTGTCAAGGCTGCCGGTGGTGCCATAGATGGGCGATGGAGTAGACTCTCTCGAGCTCTGACTCCGGGGAAGGCTCCGGTCGTCACTTGGAATGATTGAAGGGGATGAAGAATTCTCAAGCTATCTTCTAATGCTTTGGTCTGGATCATAAGGATCCATCCTAAGGTAGGGAGCCTCAGTTGAAAAACCTTGGATGATTTGAAATTCTGCTCATCGGCTTCTATTTATAGAGCTTAATCGCCGATAGCATTTATGAACCTGCTCTGAATCTGACACTCGCGACGTGATCGTCCTTTTCTGAATCTCTGCTGCTAACAGCGTGGTAGGTGAAATGTCAACATCATCTTTTGATACTCCCGAGGTATGCATTCATGTTTGCATTCCACCAACCTTGTGTTCACCCTTCTATTATGGGCATCATCATGTAGCCCTAATCTTTCTGCGATGACCACATTCGCTTGACGGCCGCAACTTCTATACGATGGACGCATACGGTTGATGGCCGCAACTTCTATGCGATAAACGCATGCGGTTGATGGCCGCAACATCCATGCGATGAGCGCATGTTTCAAGCGCATGCGATCGTCTACGCGATAACCTGGATCCCGCGTATGTGATCGATTTCTGCGGTTTCTACAAAAATAAACAATTGAAAACATAATAACACATAATAGTGGGTTAGCTGAGATTCTTAATGCCGATCGACACAAACTCGTTTTCTTATGAATTCCTAACATATTCGCAGCATATTCTTCTTAACAGCCCTTATAATTCTAAATTAAAGGCCTATAATGACGTGCATTTCTGCCCGTCATCGTATAGACAAAGAGCTTATCGCTTATGCTCTGTGTTTTATCGTGTAAACTATTGCATAGTATATTCTTGCATTCGACTCTTTTGGAAGAAAAGAAAAACCAATTTTTCATTTTATTCCAATTTCCATAAGAAATGCATAACCACTGACTAGGGTGGTTTTAGAGAAAATAGGATTATTATTCAAAATATATAAATAAATATGATAACCAACTTATCATATTACATTTATAACCTATAGTTTTAATATTGCATCACATACAATATAAACTATAGTTTTTTTTCTCTATCTTATGGCATTTAATATCTTATTTATATTAAATTAACAACTATTTGAATCTTATCCAAATATTTATTCCTCTAATTAATGTATTGAATACATTATATCAATTATATCATATATAATTGAATTAATTGAATTATATCATATATAATTAAATTCCCTCTTATTAATTTGAAAAATTCAAATTAACCCAAAAAATGGTTCTCAAACAAAATCTTTTTGAGCTACCAAGGGGACCTTATGAACCTATAACTTGAAGCTCCAACAGTACGTGAATAATTAATTAAACTCTTTAATTACATTATCTACCATTCGTTAACTGTTGGATACTCCACTAAAGACAAACAGTTGCACTCCTCACACTATAGATATATTTCTGTGTCCATTGGATATAACCAATCAACAGTGCGATGACCCTTAACAAATTGCTCGTAAGTACAGCTGGGCCAAAATATTGTTTTGCCCCTGTGGTAACATCTAACTCCTTAAGTATCACTGATTTCTCTAATGAACAATAAGTCATAGTCCTACTATGACCAAATTCTCTCGGGCCAAGAGAGGGTGTGGCCACTATGTTCAAGACCTGGAATCAGCCCTTAAGCAAAAAAATTATCTACTTGCCCCTACATCGGGGAAAAAATGAATTCTGTCTTGTGTAGCTGAGTTCCTAGCTCCCCAATTAGACAGATCCCCAAAATTGTAGGCTTGTTGAGTTGGCAATCTGGCCACTCTCACCCATACAAATCAAAAGACCGCCTTCATAAGCAGGAGTTCACAACTCACTCAGGATTCAGGTCATGTCACCTATGGTCATCCTAGTGAAATGTAAGTCTCTATTATTAACCAAAGAGACAAATCATTTCTTGGTCTGATCTTATACAAACTCTTTGTATAGGATACCTCTGTTTGCATGTCTTCACATGAATGATCAGGATCAAATCATATTGTGTCACTTTACAACACTTATAACACCTACAAAGTGAGTCGTATCCGTAGTGTCACTAGGGTAAAGTACCCAAACTTATCCATTTACTACAGACCATTTAGGTTATCATTTAAACAGGATCCACTTGACATACTTGTTTAAACTACATAAAATAACCTTGGATCTTAGTTTATTGGATTGAGTATATGCTTATAAAATAACACTCATTTTATTAATAACAATATGTTTATACAGAGTGTACAAACTACGAGATTACAAGGAGATTTAGGATACCATTTCCAACAATTTGGTGAAAAATTAGGGCTGGCCACCCTAAAGTCAACTAAGAAAATTCAAAGTCCAAATTTGAGGACAACCATGGGTTAGATTAAAATTTATCACAAAAGATAGGCAGATTACCCTCACTTAGGGAAGATAAACAAAGAAGTTACAAAACTTATGATCAAACTACAAGATTATTGAAGATAAGCAAAAGCGACAACAAATTTGGGAAAATGATGGGTGAAGTAACCATCAATCTGCCCTTTAGGGTAGAGAAGGATACCAGGAAGCCGATTGGGCTATAACAGGCTTGGTTAGATAATATTTCAAGTTCGCTCATAACCCAGGGCCCACCTTAGGTTAGGATAGCAAAACCTAGTTGTTGATCCTATCCTAGGTGGGTCTGGTACCTTTTGGTGCATAACTTTGTCATGAGATAAAGAAGCACGATGGGAAATCAGTTGGACCTAAAAAAGGTTTGGCTCAATAGGCCCAACGACCATGACAAGTCCGAATTAGGTTTCGTGACGAGGTATCATTGAAATTGAAGGGGAGATTGTACTCCCAAGATAGGTTCTTAGAATTAAAACCCAGGACAAATGGCTTAGAAAACCACGAACTTTAATTTAGGAGTGAGGACTAATGTGTGGGTGGATTCTAGAATCAAGGGTAAATTGGTCAAAAGAGAGCAAGAAAAGACTGAAGGGATAGACTTAAGGACAAATTGGACTTAGTCGCCTATGGCTCAACCGTGGCCAAGCCTCTCATGTCATTTAAGTTATCATTTAAACACAAATATGTTTTTGGGGTTGGTGTCCTAAATATCATCTAACCATTTAAGTTATCACTTAAACAAGATTCATCAATATGTCTCTACATGTTTAAATTACATAAAATAACCTCGGATCTTAGTTTATTGTATTGAGTATATGCTTATAAAATAACACTTATTTTATTAATAACAATATGTTTATATAGAGCTACAAACTACGAGATTACAAGGAGATTTAGGACACTATTCCCAATAATCTCCTACTTTTTCTAAAGCGTAGGGAGACTAGCGTACGATAGACATAAAGTACAAAATACAATAAACTAGAGCATACACTATATCCCAGTAACATCTCCCATTTGCCTTAGACAATGTGCTGCATATCTCGTAGACCCAGACTTTCTAGATGACCCTCGAACACTTTAGCCGTGAGAGCCATTGTAAACGGATCAACAACATTGTGCTTCAACGCGATCTTCGTGACAATCACTTCACCTTGATACATAATCTCCCAGATCAAATGATATTTTCGTTCTATGTGCTTGCCTCTTCGGTTAGGTTCCTTAGAATTTTTCAGTACACCACTATTATCACAATAAAGTTTGATGGGCAAAGACATATTTAGAATAACTTCCAAATCTGTAAGGAACTTCCTAAGCCAAACAGCCTCTTTAGTAGCTTCACAAGCGGCTCCGTATTCGGCTTCCATAGTGGAGTCTGCGATGCATCTCTGCTTGATGCTTCGCCAAACTTCAGCTCCTTCATTCAAAGTGAACACTAGCACTCATGTTGATTTATGAGATCTCTATCAATCTGAAATTCAGAGTTTGTGTCTCCTGTAAGAATCAAATCCTTATCTCTAGACACAAGCATATAGTCCCTCGTTCTCCGAAGATACTTGAGGATCGTTTTGACCGCCGTCCAGTGATCTAATCCTGGATTGGACTGATATCGACTAAAATCTTTACTGCATAGCAAATTTCAGGTCTAGAACATAACATTGCATACATAAGGCTACCAATAGCCGATGCATAGGGAATGCATCTCATTTCCTCAACCTCTTGAGGAGTCTTAGGACACTATTTCTTAGACAAAACAATTCCATGCCTGAAAGGTAATAAACCCTTCTTGGAATTGTGCATCGAATATCTAGCAAGGATCTTGTTAATGTACGATGCTTGAGAAAATGCCAACCTTTTGTTCTTATGATCCCTTATGATTTGGATCCCTAGAACAAATTGTGCCTCTCTCAAATCTTTCATTTGAAATTGGGTGGCTAGCCATTTCTTAATGCCAGTCAGAAAACCTACATCATTTTCAATGAGTAGGATATCATCCACATACAACATGAGGAAAGCTACTGAGTTGTTGATGATTTTTTTGTAAATACAAGGCTTATCAACATCTTGCCGATGCATATGATCCTGTTACCTGTTGATGATTTTCTTGTAATCGTTATTGTTTGAGCACCCTCAATTCTTCAATCATATTACATTCTTGGATTACCAAATTCGAAGTGGACTCCACAATTCAATATGATTAGAAATTTAGGTAAACAACAAGAATAGTAATCAATGGGAATCACTTTTTAGATTATCATAATAGCATAATTACTTTAGATCTATATTGAATAGATAAACTCTAGAATAATTCATGCCAATTTTTCAAGAATAACATATCGGATTCCATTACAAAATTGAGGGCAATTATAAGGCAGTTATTGTCTTCCTCAACCAAAATTATGAATGCCTTAAGTAGGATCTTTCTGTATATGGGATTGAAAAAAGATTGATTGCTTATTGTTTTGGTATATTGGGGACCATAGCCCAAGGTCTTTTTATATACTAGTTCAATTAGGGTTCCCATTAAACCCTAATTAACTAGGAATGGGCTTTTACCATTAAGTCCGTACTCAATTAGGAATATAGGGCCTTAATTAATTAGATCACATAATAGGGCCCAATCTAATAAAATAATCCAATGTGATAAATTATTAATCCACATACATAACGCATACTTTAATTGAAATATATTATTATTTAAATATATCTAACAATCTCGCACCTGGGTTATGTCTGTGTACCTGATATAATTAAATCACATAAACCTTAAGCGTGCATAAACATGTTATTTCAGTAATAGAATTCCTCTTTAGTTCAATCTGGTCTATCTTATGTATTAACATGTAATCAAAGCGGCTTTCATCACTACCCTTGTAACTAAACCTTCCTTGATCACCAATTCCAATACATTCAATGACATAGATCCAAGTATGGATGGATAGCATGGAAGCTACATGCAAAGTGATCTAGATCATGCCTATTTCCAACTGGTCCAAATTCCCTTATGAAATTATTCTTAAAAACTTTATACTAAACCGCATGCATGATAAACAAGTTCAAATAATAAAACATAAACCAGATTCTACATAGAAAATAAACAAAATAAGGTCAAAGAACATCCTCAATAACAAACTCCCACTAAACCATGAAATCAGAAAAGTGACTAACACCCATGTGAGCAACATTCTCATAAAAAACTTTATGTGGTAAACCTTTAGTCAATGGATCTGCCACCATAAATTTTGTTCCTATGTGTTCTGTCGAAATTTGAGCATTCTGAACTCTTTCTTTAACAACCAGAAACTTCAAATCTACATGCTTTGACTTTTTATTGCTTCTATTGTTATTAGAATACATCACTACTGACTTATTATCATAAAATAATTTTAGTGGTCTTTCTATGTCAACCACTTTCCACAACCCAATGACAAAATCTTGCAACTATATTCCATGATTGGATGACTCATAACATGCTATAAACTTCGCAGCCATGGTAGAAAAAACCATAAGTGTTTGTTTAACACTTTTCCAGGATACAACTCCTCCAATCAACATGAAGATATAGCCTGAAGTAGATTGCAAATATCTTGACATCCAACATAATCAAAATCAGAATACCCAATGATCTCCAAAACTTCTTATTTTCGATAAGTGAGCATTAAATCTTTTGTTCTCTGTAAATACCTCATACCCTATTTGGCTGCTTTCCAATGATCCATCCCGGGGTTGCTCAAATATCTGTCTAACACTCTAACTATGAATGCAATATCTGGACGTGTACATACTTAAGCATACATTAGACTTCTAACAGCTGATGCATAAGGAACCTTCTGCATCTTCTTAGTTTCGAGTGTGGTCTTAGCATATTGACCAAAATGAAATTTATCACCTTTAGCGACTGGGATATCTCCTGGTGCATAATCTTTCATGCCAAATCTACTCAAATATTTCCAATATAGTTCTGTTCTTTTTGACAAGCTCAAAATACCTTGAGAACGATCTCGCAGTATTTCAATTTCTAATACAAAAGAAGCATCACCAAGATCCTTCATCTCAAAATTCTTTTTCAGAAACCTATTAGTGTCATACAATAAATCTACATCATTACTTGCTATGAGTATGTCACATACACAATCTTCCACTATATTCACCAATCAAAGGAGGTTATCACTTCATGGAATTTTTTATACAATTGACAAGAGGCTTGCTTGAGATTGTAGATAGATTTCTTCAATGTGCACACCATAGAGTTTGAATTACCAAACACAAAGTTTTATGGTTGTACCATTAAATCGTTTCATCAATGTTCCCATTGAAAAACGCAGTTTTTACATCCATCGAGTGTAGCTCTAAATCAAAGTGAGCTACCAGTGCCATGATTACCTTAAAAGAGTCTTTTGATGAAACCAAAGAGAAAGTCTCTTTGTAATCAATGTCTTCCTTTTGAGTAAAATCCTTTGCAACAAGACGAGCCTTATATCTTTCGATATTGCAATTTGAATCCCTTTTGGTTTTAAATATCCATTTACAACCTATGGGTTTCACTCCTGAGGGCAATTCGACAAGTTCCCACACGTCATTATCTTTCATTGATTTTATTTCCTCTTCCATAACATTTATCAACTTTTGAGAGTTAGAACTATGTAGAGCTTGTTGAAAGTTGATTAGATCATCTTCCATTACGTCCACATCATCATGATGTCCTTGAAGAAACACAATATAATCATCTAGAATTGCACTTCTTCTCTCTAGTTGATCTCTGTATTGGCACTTCATGAGGTTGTTGAGTTTGGACTTCTGGTTCAACAATGAGGACTTCAATGTTGTCTTGTTCTATAATTAGTTCAATAGTGAAGTTAGGAATTGGAGGCTGAACATCATTCATAATCACATAAGGAAAAGAAATTAATTCATCTTCAAAGATAACTTTACTTATGTTATCTCCCCCCAAGCATTTCCTATCTCAAACAATGATCTAAAAGTGGGATCATAGAACTTGAAACCTTGAAAGCGCTCAAAATACGCAACAAAATAGCAGCTAATAGTTCTTGAGTCTAATTTTCTTTCATTGGGCATGTAAAGCCTAGCCTCAGCTGGATAACCCCAAATGTGAAGATGTCTAATACTAGGCTTCTTTCCTATCAACAACTCATAAAAGCTTTTAGCTACTGCTTTACTGAGTACCCTATCAAGGATATATGTTGAAGCCTTTAGTACCTCACCATAGAGGGATTTTGGTAGAGAAGAATGACTAATCATACTTCTTACCACATCCTTAAGTGATATATTTAGCCTTTTCGCTACACCATTCATGTTGGGTTTGTCCCGTATAGTGTATTGTGAGACAATTCTACATTCCTCTAGGTATTTGGAAAACGACCATGGACATTGCTCACCTGATCCATCATACTTACCATAGTATTCACCATCACAATCAAATTTGACAGCCTTAATTTTCTTTCGAAGTTAAAGTTCAACATCAACTTTGAAATATTTGAAAATGTCCAAAGATTGTTACTTATATCTTGAATAGCCATCTATGAACGTAATAAAATATTTTTGTCCATTCCAAGAAGCCGTAGGGAATGTATTAGTTCTAAGACGTTTGAGCATCTGTTGGCACCTAAATTTATCTTAATATCAAATGTCTTTAATTTACCTATGAGATTGGACATTTCCATAATGTACTCTCTTATGTTCCCATTTCCCTTATACCTCATGGAAGTTAAAGAAGTCACTTTCTTTCCCTTTTTCATTTTTGGTAAAATATTTCTCAATTTGAGTTAGAAACTTATTGGCATTTTCACTTTCCATGATAGAGCTCCAAAAAGACTCTGGAATAATTGCTTAATGATCATCAGACACATGCGACTGTTCCCACTTCTCTATATGAGTTGTATTCGACTGTTCCTTAGTAAAAATAGGTTTATCGATCCTTAATGCATGGTCTAAATCCATACACCAGAGAAGTATCTCTAGACTTTCCTTCCAAATCTTGAAGTTCGATCAATTTAACTTAGGGATTGAACTTAGAGTTTTAAATATATGAGTAAGAAAAACTTAATAAAGCATATGCTCACAATTAATACAATATGTCATAAAATAAAACATGAAAAAATAATTTCACATATATGAGGGACCTCTTTGACAAGATACCTAGTACAACATTGATGTCTAGCCTTTGGACAAAGACACCAACTGTAAATGGTACTCTCAACATGTCACACCTCCTCCCAGACTACTCTCTTAACCTAGAAGAAGACATGACTGCAACAGTTATCAACCCTTTTATGACACTTACTGCCTACTAACTCTTAATGTAAATAATCTGATACCATTATGGCCAAATAAACATTAACTATTAAACACAAGACATTTACAGAGATCACGTCACAATTCTCATAAGTCTCAGCTTTCAAACTTAGTCCCTACATGAAACAACTACAACATGTGTACAAATATTTACAATAACCACCTAGCTGACGAGTTACTAGAACTTCTGACTTTAAGTGGCAGAGTAGATGCAGAGCTATCTTCGGAGGATTTGACCGCTACTTGAGGAAAGAAAACATTTGAAAAACGGAATGAGCTTACTAGCACAGTGAGTGACTTAAGAAAGAAAATTGGTTCTCATGCATAGGTCTCAATAAAGAGATCATACTGAAACATAAATCTTTACAGTAGCCTTGTATTGAAATATAAACTTTACAGTAACCTTGTACTGAAATGTAAACAGTTTCCAAGTATAAAACATGTAAAGTTGTTTTCATCATAAACATTAAATTGTTCTTTAGTTGAGAATAACCCTGCTATGGATAAATCCCAACGTTAACTCCTTAGTCAAGAGATAACCCTTTCGATCAATCTCCGACTTAGTAAAGAGAGAACCCTTTTGCTCAATCTCTAACTTTAAACTACCTACGTGCACGTGGTTATAACTAAGTACCATCATACCTTAGGTACTACTGCTCAGATAACTTCTCAGTGCCTTTCAATATCGAGCTTCTCGGATAGCTTCTCAATGTTCTTCAACATCGAGCTTGAGGTAACATTAGTCATACTAAGACATACTCTTTAAAGTATGTAAAGCTAAACGCATAGAAAGATGTCTTTAAAGGTACTAACAAATTCTTTGTGTATCTGAACACACATAAATAGTTTTACAACATATTTTCATATATGGCACGCATTTGAAAACATAAACTCATAGTTTGCTTGGAAAACTACTTTGTAAAACTAGCTAGCATGAGAATAATCTTTCTTAAAATCATGGTTTCTTTAAAAACATTGTAAATACTTAGTCACTCACAACTTTAGGATATGAAGCACAGATACAAATACGGCTACACGATACAGATACAATTGGATACGGTGATTCGTCAATTTCTAAAAAACTAAGATATGGATACGTCTAAGGATACGTCACTTTTTTTTATATTATTTTAATATATATATTTTCAAAAAATGAGGATACTGATACGTTGAAGATACATTTTTTCTTTAAAAAAATCTAGGATATATATATATTTAGCATACAAGTTAATACCAATAGCACAAAATAGAATACAAACATTGAAATACAAAAAAAAGCAACATCTAAGATGTTGAAGTACAATAGTTAATAAAATACAATAGAAAAGTGACTCATACTGTAAAGAAGAAGAAGAAAAGATTAGAGAGAGAAGTATGAAGATAAACGAAGAACTTATTGTTGAAGACATCCAAATGATTTATATTTTGGTAGACTTTGTGGGGACTCAAATGTGAAGATGGAGATTAGATGATTCTAGTCTATGGTTTAGTCCGTTATTTATTTATTTTGCTTTTAGTTTTGGACTCGAGTAGTGAGCTTTTTAAATAGGTTGCCTAATTTTATATTAGGAAAGATTATACGAATTACTTCTCTTTTTTCTTAAAAAAAAAGTACGCATAGAAATAGATACATCAAATCGCATGTTAGATACGTATCTAAAAAGTATCTGAAAATATAGATACATCAAATCGTGTATTAGACACGTATCTGTGAAATATCTGAAAGTATCAGTATCTGATACATGTCTAATACTGATTCTTTGCCTCGCATGAAGTATCTGGGCTTAATGGACTTTAGGACTTTTCTTCAAAGATTGATATGCTTCTAGCACTGGTGTCAATCCTATGGACACAAAAGCATATGCTTAGCTACTAGCACTAGTCTCCCTTTGAGACTTACTCTTAAGTAAGCCTTGCGTTTTTCCTTCCCCTAGAATACATTCACTCAAACGCATACCTGGTTGTAGGTCTAGTACTTAGAAATTTCCTTGCGATTTTGGCTCTTGCTATGCATCCAACACACCTTGTCAACGCATTCCCACTGTGTAACCAACACTTGCTCCAAATGTTACTTCAGCCGCACATGGTCATCACCAAGGCCTCTATGCGTCCTAGCCTTCAACGCAAGCCTCCTCAGACCAAACAGCAAGTCAAACACATCAGAGTGCTCAGCCCTTAGTTTGTCCGAGCGCCTATTTTGAGCTGCTAACTTACTCAACTCAAGCAACTCCCTGCTTGTTCATAAAATTCTAGATGCGAATTACTATATTAATAATTCGAATTCTAGGGCTCATCTCAAGAAATGTCCTTCTACAAACTTGTTTAGAATTCTCTTAGAGAGCTTATCTTAAAATTTAAGCTTTAAACTCTCTGTGGTTCGTCCTGGATCTCAATTCTTCATCGATGGCCAGGATTCACCCGTGAACTGAACCTTTAGACACTTTCTTCCTTCTCTGGCCTTATTCTGGTGAGATCTTCTTCTAGCAGCACTACCTATAAAACTAAACTCTCAGAGCTTTCCAACACCAGTAAGAACTCTCAATTTGCACGGAGGAATTGTTCATAACTAATCTTTTGAAGTTCAACCTCCCTTTTATACTACCTCCCACCATTCATCATAAATGCTTAGCATGATACCTCCAGCTCATGTGGAGTTAATTCTGGTGCTTAAGACATTTGTTGCCCCTTGATCGGTGATTAAGACTGATTACTTCACCTACTATCAACACATGCTTCAACTAAATTCAACGCACACCATATTTCTCATGCAAACCTATTCCAACACATGTGCTTTGTGCCTTGGCCTCCTCTCGACCTCAACCAACACACATTCAACCCTTTCAACTTTGTAAAGCCTAGCCCATTCAAACTCTATTCATCGCATTCCAAGCTTGACCAATGCATAACCAGCCTTACTCTAACACAAAGCTCTAACGCACACTGAGTATCCAACGCCTTACGCTCAATGCTTAGACTGGTCCGCTCGCACGCAACGCCTCAATCGTTTAGCTCTGCACCCATCGCATAGCTCTCGCTTTTGCTCATCGTTTATCTCTCATTGTCGCTCATCGTGTAGTGGTTACTCCATCATCTAGCGCATATGCTAATCGTCTAGCACTCACGTCTATCGTGTAGTGCATCATGCTCATCGTTTAACACTTACGCCTATCGTGTAGTGCCATCGTCTAGCGCATTGCCTAGCTCACCGTTTAGTGCCGCATGCAGCTATACGATCTTTCGTGCGCAATGCTTCAACGGCCAGTGCCCACACTTGTGCCTGATGTTATCGCATGCATATTAACCTCTCAAGACTTGGCTACCGCATGTCTTGTCCACGCATAAGGTTGCTTGCTCTCAACACGCTCCTCTTAGCGTGCAGAACCAACACATGACTTTTCCTCTCAAAGCCACACTTGGCTTCCTTGAGAGCCCAACTAACCTCCAAAATAAGTAAGGCCGACGCCCTTGGCTATCCAACGCCTAGCCTAAGGCCAACACATGGGCAACACTTAGCCAATTTTCTAGCTTCACCCAAGAGTCAAGCTTTCAAACCTAAACATTTCCTTTAATTCTTCACCCTTTTCCCTACAATTAAACATCAATTCTCATATTAACCTACTCACCATACTGGTCTCAGTAGTGAACATATACAAGTAGGAAAATTAGGGTTCATGGTTTACACAACGTAGTAATCAAAGTACTGACAATAAACTCTATAAAAAGATAGTCTTTCTTTGGACTGACTATTTTTCACATGAGCAATCCTTATAATTGTCACATACTCATTACCACATGCATACCCACAATTTGGCCAAATAATTATCTTCCTTTGGGCTGATAATTATTCGCATAAATTAATGAATATGCACATTTTATATTTTAGAATTAAACTAATCTAAATAATAGAGGCTACTTTGGTAACATATTATTTTGACCAATCCAATCTAAAATATAAGATACAATAATATAATGATATTATTGTACAAGAAATAAATGAGGAAGAACACCAAATAGTTTTTACCAAAATTCACTTAATAACTACATACACATAATATAATTACAACAACATAAACATATGAATATCACAAAATTAACAATCAAATTTTAGATTTAAATTCACAAACTTATCAATCAAGAACTAATAACCCTTTTCAAGAATTTCACCAAATTATTAATCAAGAAAACTTAGAAATTCCGGTAAGAAATTCAATCAACAATTAATCCAAATATTGACAAATTCAATATTATCAAACTATTAAAAAATAAATTCATTGAATTCAATAGGTTTTTTTTAACCTAAAAAAAAACCACTGATTTCCAAAATTATCAATCATAATTGGGTTTTAGAAACTCATATTCATCAATTAAGTATTAACATAACTTTTCATTTAAAAAAAATAGTGACAACATTAACTTTCCATTATCAATGAAATTTAAAACTGGATTCATAATTCATTGTTAAGAGTCAAAAATTAAAAAAAAAAAAACGATAATTAAAACCAAAAACCGTCAAAAAAATATTAATCGGTAATTGACCGATACCTTCGTCTAACGACAACCCCAATTGGTCATTGACCAAAAGTCTTGATAGGCGAAACTTGCAGCGGCAAGAGACCCAACTCCTTCAATCGATCTTCTTTTTCCAGTGGATTTCATCACATTGGTAGACGTTTGTCAAGAATGTTTAACTGAACATCCTCAATTCTGACAAATAGAACTATTTTTTTTTAAAAAAAAAAAACTTTAGGAAACCACCGTTCAATCAAAATAGTTAACAAAAGAAATCCACTTTAATCCACCACTGGCACATCATTCATAATCAGTGATAGGTATGCCAAATATCACGGATAAGAACACAGATTGTAAGAACACATATTGCCCAAAAAAAAATACTGCAGAGATTTCCAACCTACCGCTGGTGAGATTTACAAGTTGCTATAGTAAGCCGACCGTTTTTTTTAATTATTTAAATTCTTTACATAAACCAAATTTTATTCAACGATACCTATGGAAAACGCATAAAACCAACAATCCAACCTGAAATTCATACTCTGATACAACTTGATAGCATAATTACTTTAGATCTATATTGAATGGATAAACTCTAGGATCATTCACACCAAATTGTCAAGAATAACATACTGGATTCCATTGCAAAATTGACGGCAATTATAAATCAGCTATTGTCTTCCTCAAAACTCCAAATGCCTTAAGTAAGATATTTCTCTAGATGTGATTCAAGAAAGATTGATGACGTATTGTTTTGATATATTTTGGAGCATAGTCTAAGGTCTTTTTATATATTAGTTCAATTAGGGTTCCCAGTAAACCATAATAAACTAGGAATGGACTTCTACCTATTAAGTTCATACTCAATTAAGAATCTAATGCCTTAATTAATTAGATCACATAATAGGACCTAATCTAATAAAATAATCCAATATGATAAATAATCCGCATATATGACCCATATTTTAATGAAAATATATTATTATTTAAATATATCTAACATAAAATTCATTTAATACGTTTACAGCCTTAGTGATAATACACGATAGCAATTGCAATCCTTCTTCTGTATTATATTTATTGTTACTATTACTCCAAAAGATGGATCACGTGATGACCTCAAGTAGATAAAAATGGCATGGGATATGTACTTGCGATTAAAATAATAATTATTAATAATTAATTAATGATCAGAATGAATAATGTGATAATAATAAAAAATAATAATAATACAGCTTGGTAACGCGGTTTCTGCAAAGTGTGTGCATCATAGACACATGCAAATAAAAATAATTCGGTCAGGTTTATTTAATTTAAAATATCCAATAATAGTCCATTAATAAATGGCCAGATGCGTTGCTGATTTTTATTTATGTCTTAATTTAAATTCATTTAATCATGTATAGTTATTTATAGAAAGAAAGAAAAACACATACACTCTTATACAGATGATTGCTTCTTGGAAGGCGTATGTATGTCGGAGAACTAGGGTTTTATAACCGTTGTTTGTATTTCAAAATTTTCAATTTTTGTTCATTTGAGATTAAAAGCTTTCAATTTCAACCTTACAATTTTTCATCTTATAAAAAATGCCTCTTAAATTTTTCCAATTTGCGGAGTTGATTTAGACAATCTTAAATTTCCAATGGTTTAAGAGTGCAAAGAAAACCTTAAATTTCTAATAGTTTAAGGATGTGCTTGGGACTACTTTGCCGGGATATAAGTGACTATAACAAAATACCAACCAATTTTGGTGTTTGACAAAATATTTTGATACTAAATCTATTAAAATCGCTATTAAAAATACGTTTATTTCATACCTATTTTAAAATCAATTTTCTACCTACCTTTATATTATCGTAAAATCAAATATAATTTTAATTATTTTTTAATTCTCAACTTTATCCTTTAAAATTAAGATTTATTTTATATTTCTATTTCTTTCTCAAAGTTTATCTTCTAATTTTCACAATTTGATTGCATCCATTTTTTTAAAAAAATATACCATATTGATTTTTTTTCCAAAAAGAAATTCCTTAATATTTAAAAATCAATCTAAAGCAAACAAAATATTCATTTTAAACCATGGTTTAAAATTATAAATTATTAAAAAATAAAAAATTTAATAATAGGTCTATTTTAATTATTTTACTAAATCAAGATAATTTGGTACTTATTTACTAAACTTCATAACCAACTTGGTCCTTACTAATCACCATAACTTAGCATTATTTACCAAATGCTATAACTTACTGGAAAAAAAAGTAAGGAGGTATCTATTGCAAGTTATCAATGTTACGAACAATGTTATAGCATTCCACATGAAAACTATCAAATATGGAGAATAAGTAAAATAATGCCAAAGATTGGTAACCCAGTTCATTGTAAATCACCTACGTCTAGGGGACAGTATATCCAGGAAAGATAACTTCACTAATATCAATAATAAGAAATTACAAATTTGTACTTATCTGTAATAGATGCACAATTAAAGTGGTTCTCGTACAAATTTATCAATCAATCAATAATCTAGACTCCCCCTAGGAGTGAAACTCCTTCTCACGGTATCTTAGGTTCCCTCTAAGATGTATTATCAGTGAAGCAAATCTTAGGCTCCCCCTAAGATTGAGACTCCCTCTCTATATGACTCGAGCTCCCCTCAAGTCATGACATTCCTTCCCACTTGTATTGTATCTTTCGTTCTAAGAACAAAGTCCCCTTCGTTCGAATGGCTTAGGCTCCCCTTAAGCTCGAGAATCCCTTCTCAAATGGATCATGTTACTCTTGATGTGAGGAACACAAGGTATGTCATTAAGAACCTCAACTCTATCTATATTCTGCAATGTTGGCCGAATACACACTATAGTTGTTTTTCAATCGCGAGCTTCATACCAAAAGAAATGGCAACCAAAACCCCAAAAGACTGATGATCTTTAAATATGCACAACGGATAGATGGACAAGTAACCCTACTTTTCAAGATAATCGCATACTCAAGAAGGAAGGATACAGGTAAATAAAATAAAATAAGAGAGTAGACCGATAAGGAAAATATTTTTGCAAAATTAGCATTTTCGTATGAAGGAACGAAATTTTCCGTGGAAGCGTGTGAACAGTTTACTATTAGAATTCAGTTTATACACAAAAAATTTGAGAAAAAAGGTGTATCAATACAGGATAAACATTCAACTCCCAAGTATGTTTTATACAAAGAAAGAAATGAGAATGCTACAGACTTCAATTTGACAACACATTTAACACATCATTCTCAACAATGTCAGCAATTAGAGCAAGTTCAATAATGTTGGACTCAACACCAACCACAATTGGACTATTTTAGATAACTTATCCTTTAAAGACTTAGAATTTTTAGAAACCCTAAACTCTTTTCCTCTATTTTCATTATTCAATGATTGATCTTTAGAGATAGCCTGAATGACTTCAACAGTTTCATTAGCATTCTCATTTTTAGTAAAGACATGCAAAAGATCATTACCTGTAGGGTTCTGAAGATTAGACGGGAAGTGAAACACATCTAGTTCAACACTAGGACCTACCAAATCCTCCATGGTAAGAATGAGAAAGGTTTCCCTCTTCATTTTCTTCCTTTTCTCTATCATTGCCTGAGATGTTCTTTTCCGTTTCGCACTAGGGGAAGATACAACATCACCTTGAACCACAGTCTCAACATTAGGGTTCACATTGTTATCAGATTCAACAACATTTCATGAAACAATTTTGCTGGAAGGTTCAACATTCTTCTTCCTCTTTGCGTTTTCCTTGTAGCGCACCATGCTTGGTTCAAAGATATAAGTTCCTATCCGAGTACTCACCATTTTGTTTGCAACCACCAAAGACACACCACAAACATAGAGGAAGTTGAAAAGATCATAGGCATGCAAAAATTAAAAAATATTTTTCTCCCAAACTCAACTCATGGAAGTTATTATGAAAAAAAAATGATAAATATTTTTCAACGTACCATGATCTACGCCTCGACAAGCTTAACATCATGCCATGTGTCTTGCTTCTCTGAAATTGGCCTTAATCTCTTCACAACCCACTTACAAAACTTGATTAATTGCTACGGATCAATTGTACAAAGGCATAAGGCAGTACGAAGAGCCTTAAATTGTTTAGCATCAAGCACCTTTGTGAAGATGTCAACAATCGAGATTTCAGTTTGAATATGTTCCAAAAAAATTTGTTTACTCTCTACCAATTCTTGGATGAAGTGTCGTCTATGTCCATATGTTTTGTTCTACTGTGTTGGACCGGATTCTTAGAGATATTTATGGCACTCAAGTTGTCATAATACAATGTCATAGAATTTTGCGTGACATCGTATTCTTTGAGCATTTGCTTCATCTAGAGAAGTTGAGTGCAACTACTTCTTGCGGTAACATATTCGGCTTCAGTAGTGGAAAAAGACATATAATTCTGCTTTTTGCTGCACCTAGATGAAGGAAATCAGACATGAGGATTTCCATGAGCAGCGAAAGGATCATTCCAAATTTCATTCAAAATTGAACATAAACAATTACAGTACAAGAACGAAAACTAACACATCATGCACAACAAGAAATTATAGCATGCTAATAAGAGTATCAAGGGATAGAGTATGCATACCTTTGAAGAAACATTCTTCAAACTCCCTCGATCAATCTACAAACGTCCACAACAATACAGTCCTCAAAAGCAACAACTGGTGCACAACACGATCAACAACATGAACACAACGAACGACCAACGGCTCATCGAAACCAACCGAGTTAAGTAAGGACACCATCAAAATGGTTACCTTGGTATTCTCGGTGTGAGAATCCAGGAGTTGTGGGCTTTGTATGATCTTGGTTTGAGGAAGAGACTGGAGGACAACATTCGTGTAGACGATCGAGCAACTAGGAGATAGGAAGCTGTTATCATATAGACAATATACTCGATCGTGTAGTAAATGGTAGCTTATCGTATAGACAAAGCCACACGATCGTTTAGCTACGATTAGCTAAACAACTATCGTATAGTCAATGCTCCACGATCGTTTAGTCTATGTTAGCTATCGCTTAGTAAAACACTTTCACTTGATAGCTTTCTCCGTGAGTTCCTTTCCGAAAGTGGTACCTCTTTAATTTTAGGGAAATATTTTTCCTTTTATCTGACGGTTAACATAAAACCACCAATAACCTCCCACTCAATCGGTTATTAGAGAAAAAGATTTAATTATCACATAATTAATTTATTATAAATAAATATGATAACCAACTTACCATATTATATTTATAACCTATAGTTTTAATATTTCATCTCATGAAACATATCAACCATAGTTCTTTTTCTATTTTATGGTACTTAATGTAAACCATATTTATATTAATCCTCTACTTGATGTATCTCATACATCACACCAATTATATCTTACATAATTGAATTTTCTCATGTTAATTTGAATACTTCAAATCAACCCCAAGAACTGATTCTCAACTTGAATTCATTGAGCTACCAAGGGGACCTTATTGACCTATAGCTTGAAGCTCCAATGGTACGTGAATAACTGATTAAACTCTTTAGTTACGAGATTTACGATCCGTTAACTGTCGGATACTCTACTAAAGATTGACAGCTGTACTCTCCTCACTACAGATATATTTCTGCGTCCATATCAACCAATCAACAGCGCGATAACCCTCCACAGATCGCTCGTAAGCACAGCTAGGCCAATTTACCATTTTGCCCCTATAGTTTCATCTAACTTCTTAAGTACCATTGATTCCTCTAATAAACATAAGTGATAGTCCTACTATGACTGAGTCCTCTCTTCCAAAGAGAGGATGTGGCCACTATGTTCAAGTCCCAGAATTAGCCTTTAAGGGAGCAATCTAATTATTTACCCCTACTTTGAGGAAGGAGTGAATTCTGTCTTGTGTAACTAAGTTCCCAGCTCCCCAATCAGACAAATCCCCAAAAAGGTAGGTATGTTGAGTTGGCAATCTGGCCACTCTCACCCATACTAATCAAAGAACCGCCCTCAAAGGCAGGAGTTCCCAAAACACTCAGGATTAAGGTCATGTCACTTATTTTCGTTTAAGTGGGATGTAAGTCTCAAGTATAAATGGTGTTATACAAATAGACTAATCATCTCGTGGTCCGGTCTTATACAAATTCTTTGTATAGGACACCCCCACTCACATGTCTCCACATGAATGATTAGGATCAGACCATCTATAGTAGTTTAAAACACTTGTAAACCTCTACAAAACGAGTCGTATCCGTAGTGTCACCAGGATAAGGTATCCCTCCTTAATCCGTATACTACAGACCTTTTAGGTTATCACTTAAGGCATGATCCACTTATATATCTCATATACATGCTTAATTTTATATACAATAATCATGGATCTTTATTTATTGGATATGAGTAAATGGAAAATAAAATAGCTCTTATTTTATTAATAACAATGTGTACAAAGTTTACAAACTACAAGACTTTGGGAGAATTAGGACACAAATCCCAACACAAGAGACCAAATTGTTTCCTAAAAAGAAACAGCCACCAGAAATGTTTTTTCAATATTTTGAGCTTCTAGCCAATTTGCATCATAATAACCAACAAGAGAGTTGTTGGTGTCAAAATAGTGCAAAAGACCATACTTATGTGTACCATTAATGTATTTGATAATTCGCACTAGGATTAGTTTGATATTCAGCACAAACTCCCACTACAAAAGCAATGTCACCTACTAGAAAATGATATAAAGCAAACATTCTATAATGCTTTGGTACAAATTCTCATCAATACAAGACCCATCAGAATCTTTAGACAATTTAGCATGTGTAGAAGCAGGAGTTCTCACCTAAGCTTTTCGAGCCTAAATTTTTTTACCAGGTCATTTGCATATTTACTTTGAGAAATGAATATTACATTCTTAAGCTGCTTGGAGATCCTAAGAAATATGTCAACTCACCCACAAACTCATTTCAAATTCTGTTTGCATTTGATTGACAAAAAAATCTACAAGATGTTGAGACATTCTTCCAAACATAATATCATCCACATAGACTTGAGCAATTACAAGGCTCCCTTTTCCTTTCTTCACAAATAGTGTTTTGTCAACTCCTCCTCTCACATATCCCTGATTAAGAAAAAATTTGGAGAAGTGGGCATACCAAGCGTGAGGTGCTTGCTTCAAGCCATATAGAGCTTTTTAAAGCTTATACACATGATTAGGATGAATTGAATCAACAAAACCTCTAGGTTGTTCTATATAAATTTCATCATTCAGGTACCCATGAAGAAATAAACTTTTAACATCCATCTGATAGAGTTTGAATATTAGTAGGCAAGCAATGCTTAGCAGAAGTCTAATGGCTTCCAAGCATGCCACAAGGTCCAACGTCACATCAAAGTCAACACCCTCAATTTGAGAGTATCCTTGAGCAACCAAATGGGCTTTATTTCTTGTAACCATTCCATTTGCATCATTTTTGTTTTTGAAGATCCATTTGGTGCCAATGACATTTGCTGAGACAGGACGAGGATCCAACATCTAGACCTGATGTCTTTGAAATTGCATTAATTCTTCTTGCATGACATTCACCCAACACACATCTTTTAAAGCTTCAGTTACATTCTTAGGTTCCACTAGAGATATGTAATAGATATTACCAATCATTTGCAAATAATCCACCTTTTCTTTCTTCCTGTGGAGACTTTAGATCCAACGTCTCATATAATATTACTGGAATGACGATTCTTCAAAATCCTACTAGACGACTACTTGGTATGCTTCTAACAATCTTCATTATTTTAGGTTGTGTTGTGTTCGAAATTTTCAATAATGTCAAAGGAATTGTCATCAATACTTGTTGAAACAATCTAATTAGATTTACACACATCTATCACAAAAGACTCATCATCACCTTCATCAGTAACAGGCTTTCCACCATTTGCATGATCTATGACAACATTGATAGATTCCATAACACTCTCTGTACACTTGTTATAAACCCATTAAGCTCTACTATTTGTTGAGTACCCCCAAAATATTTCTTCATCACTTTTGGAATCCCACTTTTTCTTTGGATCTCGATCAGCTAGTATATAACAAAGAGTGCAGAAAATACGAAAATATTTGACATTGGATTTTCTCCCCCTCTAAATTTGATAACTTGTGCAATCATTCTTGGACAAAGAGCAATGCGATTATGAATATGGTAGACAGTACTCAAGGATTCTTTCGAAAAATGATAAGGTAGGTCATAAGCATGGAGCAAAGCACGAGCCATCTCCTGGAAAGAGGAATTTTTCCATTCAATAACTCCATTCTATTGAGGAGTGATGGGAGTAGAGAATTCATTATGTATACCTTAGAATTCAACAAATTGATTGTTTTCAAACTCCCTACTATGATCACTACGAATACAAAAAATGTGCAGCGCTTTCTCTCTTTGCAGTTGAAGACATAGCGTCTTAAGCACCTAGAAAGACTTAGACTTCTCTCTTATGAATTTAACCCAAGTGTATCTGGAAAAGTCATCAATATAGACCATGACATAACACTTCCCACCAAGACTTTTAACTTGCATGGGCCCCATGAGATCAACATAAATTAGCTCAAGAATGTGATTTTTAATAGTTACGGGTACCTGTTTATGAGACACTCCCGTTTGTTTCTTAGGTTGGCATTCTCCACATATAACTCCTTTATAGCTACTGACATTTGGAAGGGCAATCATAACATTTTTCATCATGGCCCTCTGTATAGTTTGAATACTAACACATCCTAGACACTTATGCCATAAGAAAGATTCATCTTGCTTAAAGACAAAACAACTTTATCTTGAATTAGTAGGAGTCCATAAGTACCAGTTGTATGATGAGCGCTTTTCTATCATGACAAGAGATTTAGCATTCTCCATGACAAGGCAAACATCTTTGGTGAAGTTCACATGCAGGCCCAATCACATGACTAATTTATGTTGATAAGGTTTGCTATCAGGCCCTTTACGATCACATTATTAAGAACAGGTAATTCTAGACATTTAAGTTTTTTTTTTCCAACAATCTTTCTTATGGCTCCATCATTAAACATGACCTAACCTGATCCAACAACCTTAATATCAGAAACATAGCTTTTTTCTCCTATCATGTGCCTTGAACTCCCACTGTCAAAAAAACCAATCACCATTGTTTGAAGATCGAAAAGATATGCAATAGCACTGAAAATTTGATATTTTTCTCTTCTTAATTCAAGGTCGTTACCATGTTTAATGTGTGTATTTAGTATTTTTATAGGTTTCAGGTAGCTAGGAGGTAGAATCAACCATTACGAACCATTCAGGGTTAATTTGGAGCAATTAGGAGCTAAATTGAGCATTTGGACTTCAAAGGAGACAAAATGACCAAAATGCCCCGGTGCGAGCATAGTAACCCTATAGAGAGAGAAGCATTACACTGCAAGGCGGTAGCTGAAGATTGAAGAGACCATAACAACGTTATCTTTAGCGTAGCTATGCTACATATTTTGATGGAAGTGGTGGGTGCACGTGCATGCTAGAGCTTAACGTTGGACGTTGAGCATCGCTACACTCCAACATTACATTGGGATAACTTTTGGCCGACATTGCTACACTTCAACCAAGTGTAGCAATGCAGCACAGGAGATTTCTATATCTTTTTTCGATTTTTAGGTCAAGGAATCACTCATTTTTGGCTCCCAACACCATTTTCCATCTCTTCTCTCTTACACTTTCTTCTTTGGGTGTTCATTATTAATTTATCAAGGAGATTCTGGGATTTATCTTCTTCATCTCCATGAGGAAGTTGAAGGAACTCTTATCTAAGAGTACCTATGAACGAAAGCGAGATCGTTCCAAACTCATTGTGACAGAATTACTGCATTCACCATCTAACAGACTAGTTATGTAGTATACAACAAATTACCAACATGCTTTGAAACTTAAATAACAAGAGAATAAGAAACATACCAGTTGAAGAACCCTTTTTCATAGAAAACTCGTTCTCCTCCAAGGAATGCTCCTCTCGCTCTCGCTAGGAAAGCCCAAGCAAACGTTCACCAAAACTCGGTCGTCTACCTACAAATGGACTCCTCACGAATATAGCAACAGGGAGGACACAACCACTTAGAACCCTCAGTATTCTTGGTGTGAGAATCTAGGAGGTGTGGGCTCTGTTGGATTTGGCAAGGGGAAGGAGGAAGAGAAGATCGTATACTACGACCAAGCAAGTGGGAGAAGGCAGGTGTCTATCATATAGACGATGTTTGATCGTTTAGGAAGAGGTACACGATCGTTTGGTAAATAGACCGCGATCATATAGACGGTCGTTTAGTAAATGCTCGGATGCGTGATCATTTAGGAAAAAGCTAGACGATCGTTTAGCAAATCCTATACGATCGTTTAGTAAACTGCGTGCATGTATACGATCGTGTAGAAGTGTTGAGCTATCATGTAGTCTCTCGGTTTGCTATGCGATAGGCAGTATACACTAAACGTGAGAGAATTTATGATCTCTTTGCAAAATGAAATCAATTTTCATTTTATTTTTCAATTACAAAAACTGAATGCAACCTCCCACTATCACATGGTTATTGAGAAAATGTCGGCAAAATTATCCTATAATTTTCCCAAAATAAATAATAAATATAATTATATTATATTCACTAACCTATGGTTTAATATCACATCATATGCAATACATTAACCATAGTTTTTTTCTCCTCCACTAGATATAAATTATATTTATATCATTTTCCTCCAAATAATGTATCTCATACATAATGTCAATCATATCATATATAATCAACCACTTCAATCATATCATATATAATCAAATTCCCTCTTGTTAATTTCAACACTTCAAACTGACCCAAAAACTGATTCTCAACTTGAATTCATTGAGCTACCAAGGGAACCTTCTGGACTTATGGCTCGGAGCTCTAACGGTACGTGAATAGCTGACTAAACTCTTTAGCTACGAGATCCACCATCCGTTAACTTCCAGGTATTCCACTAAAGACCGACAGTTTCACTACCACAGATATATTTTTGTGTCTATCGGATATAACCAATCAACAGTATGATAACCCTTCATAGATGCTCATAAGTACAGCTGGGCCAATTTACCGTTTTTCCCCTGTAGTTACATCTAACTTCTTAAGTACAACTGATCCCTCTAATTAACAATACAACATAGTCCTACTATATGTGGACATCTCTCAGGCAATGAGAATGTGTGTGGCGTCACATCGTTCAAGCCCCGGAATCAACCCTTAAGGGAGCAATCTATCTACTTACCCCTGCTTCGGGGAATGAGTGAATTTCATCTTGTGTAGCTGAGTTCCCAGCTCCCAAATCAGACGAATCCCCAAAGTGGTAGGTTTGAGTCGGCGATCTGGCCACTCGCACCCATGTAAATCAAAGGACCGCCATCAAAGGCAGAAGTTCCCAACTCACTCAAGATTGAGGTCATGTTACCTATAGTCATCCTAGTGAAGTAAAGTCTTTGTCATGAACGATGTTATATAACAAGACTAAAACACTTCGTGGTCCGGTCTTATACAAACTCTTTTGTATAGGACGCCCCCACTCGCATGTCTCCACATGAATGATCAGGATTAGACCATTTGTAGCAAGTCACAACAATTATAACTATTCTACAAAGTGGGTCGCATCCGTAGCGTTACCAAGATAAGGTTTCCCTCCTATATCCATATACTACAAACCATTTTAGTTATCACGTAAGATATAATCCACCTGTATGTCTCCACATACATGCTTAAGTTACATACAACAACCAGGGATCTTAGTTTATTGGTTTGTGGTAAAGCAAATAAAACATCCAATGTTAATAGACAAAAGTGAAGAAAATATCATATATTATACATCACAAGCGTTTGTTTAAAATTGTGTTTACAAACTACAGGACACGAGAGCTTAGGGCATCATCCTAAACAGAGGTAAATTCTAGGGTTTTCTTAATTTAAAGGATTTGGAGAAACTATTGTAATTTTGTGAGAATTTTGATATTATGATGTATATATCTTGTTTATGGATTTTCGCTCTAAATTTACTGATTATGAATTGCATTTCCATATATTTGATTGACAACCATTACTTGATCAAGTAGTTCCATGCTTAGGTTTAACTTTGATTAAGACAATGAATCATAGGAAGCAAAAGATTAGATTAACTTACTTATTTGTGAAGTCAATCGCACTAAGTAATGCTTTAATCAATCTTGACGTGAAAATCATGTTGAACGAGTTAACTAGATGGTGGAAGTTAATTAGTTTATCCTAGCGTCTCCCTAAAGCTTAATGTGATTAGCTAATGTGTTTAGAGAAAATTCAGATTAATGGAGTAAGAGCCATGTTAGTTAATTAGATAATAAGGATGGTTAATTAGAATTTTAATTATTTTAGTTAAGCATAGGCAAGAAAGGCTAAGTCATATTATGATAATTTAATGATCTAAATTGCATTAGGAAACTCTATTATTCTAAACTAGGATGTCTTGATTAACGCTTCTATCCTTTACTTTCCTGCATCTTAGTTTTATGCATATCCAATTATACAACCATACCAAACCCCTCTATCCCCCATTTACCGCTTTAACTAAAAATGAGCTTCAAGGAACTAATCTTTCGTGCTTCCCTGTGGTTTGATCCCGGACTTTTTGCTTGTGCTATTAGTTAGTATAAGTAGTTAGTTCGATGATTTATAAATATTATTTGATTATCGGAGAGAGGTTTGCAACACCTACTGCTCGATCAATGTAAGGACAACATTACAACGATTTGGTTGGATTTGACTTTCCATACTTTCTTCATTGTGTGAGAATTAGATTTTCTGTTGTAGACAAACTTAGGAAGTCTTGAGCAATTTTCATGTTTATGATACCCATGTAACTTGTAGTAATAGGGTCTTATGTGGCCTATTTTTCCACATAAGTGACAGATCTACTGCTTTCTATTCAGATAATTCTTGTTTTGAAATTGATTCGTGATCGGACATTCAAACTACACATTTTCTCATGACTCTTACTCTCTAACAAAAATAATTTTTTGTCTCCCTTTGTCTGAATACTGTCTTCCCTTTGAGGAGTTGGAACCAGTGAACCCAATGCCATGAACATCCCTAGACGATTTGCTTTAAGAAAGGATTTGTTCTAGGTGATCAGTTCCATAGTTTAATATCCTTACTGATAAACATATGGACTCTTTCTCAACTTTAACTTTGTTGAGTTCACACTTCAAGTCAGAGATAATAGACATGAGGCGAGCATTATCAGCAATAAGAGATTCTATTCTTCCCTTCTGAACATTGAAAGCCTTAGCATCCTCACACTTTTACTTATAGAGATCACTTTGGCCAAAGTAATCGATGAGTCATGAGTTTCATCATCACCACGTATCGCAGTGAATTCATCAATGAGTTGTTTATCTTCAGAACTATCAGATGAAATAAAACTGACAAATGCCTTGACATCTTCTTCTGGATCACTACTGACATCAGAATTTTCATCTGACAAGATCATAACATAATCTTGTTTGTCTCTATAGACACGTTGGACATTCTGATTGATAGTAGCCAAATTCGACTGATAATGGCCAAATCTTTCACATTCTCTAAACAAAACATCTTATCTTTATTAGTATCATTCCATCTGGTTTGTCAGGGTCCTTGAAACATTGAGATCTTTAAATGCTTGATCCAAAATTATTGCCATTCTTAGCCACTCTTGAAGAATACAAACCAGACTTCTTTTTAAATTTCTTCATCACACGGGAGAACTGTTTTAATAATAAGGAGATTGCATTAACAAGATTTTCATCAGGTTCCTCTCTTGTCTCAAATGAATGTTTGTCGATTGAAGACTACAAAGCAATTCCCTTGTTTCTCTTCTCATGCCTGTCACAGAGAGACATTTCAAAAGTGAGTAATGATCTAAAAAGATCATCAACTTTCATAGTGGAGATATCATGGACTTCTTCTATAGCAAGTGAGCTTCATATTAGATCTCTTTGGTAGAGATATGAGAATTTTCCATACAAGTTTTTCCATAAATCTTCTCTCTTAGAGCAAATGATTCATTTGCAATATCAAGCAGTATGATATTGAACTCTTCAATAGTCTCATCATCTTGCCTTCTTGGAGTTTTGTATTTTGTAGCGAACAGTTGCAATCTAGACATCCCAACTTTGGATGTTTCTTCGTGAGTAACAACAAGAATATTCTAGGCTTCTTTGACAAACACTCAAGTGTTGGTCAAACGGAAGATGCTTTATCAACGCCATTAAATATGGCATTTAAAGCCTTAGAGTTTCTAAGGGACGCTTCATCTTCCTCCTCAGTCCACTCGACTTCAGGCTTGGGCTTCAGTTCACCTTTCGAATCAAACACTTGAGGATGTGAACAGCTGACAATAATAGACTTCCAGGATTTACTGTCTAAAGCCTTCAAGAAGGGAATCATCCTTGCTTTTCAATATGCATAGTTAATTCCATCGAATATAGGTGAAGGTGAGGTAGAACCTCCTTCTTTTACTCCTTCCATGAGAACAAGATAAGATCACAAACCATAGATAATGACGACCCGCTCTTCTATCAAATGAAAAAAAAAAAAAAGCTAATAAGGTATTCACTGCAAATTATTGATGTTATGGACAATGTTATAGCATTCCATAGGACAATTTCAAATATGCAAAATAAGTAAAATAACGCCAAATATTGGTAACCCAGTTTGGTGTAAATCACCTACATCTAGGGGGCAGTGTGCCTAAGAAAGACAACTTCACTAATATCAATGATAAGCAATTACAAATCGATAATTATCTGCAATAGATGGACAATTACAGTTGCTCTCGTACAACTTTATCACTCAATCAATAACCTAGGCTCCCTCTAAGATCTCTCTCTATATGACTTGAACTCTTCTCAAGTTGTGAGACTCCTTCCCATTTGTATTGTATCTTTCCTTCTAAGAACAAAGTCTCTCTTTTTTTAATGGCCTAGGCTCCCCCTAGCTCGAGAATTTCTTTTCAAATGGATCTTGTTACCCTCAATGTGAGGAACAAAAGGCAAGTCTTCAAGAAACTCAACTCTGTCTATACTCTGCAATGTTGACCAAATATACACTACAGTTGTTTAACAATTGCAAGCTTCACACCAACAAAACGATCAACAGAACCTCAAAAGGCTAAAGACTTTTAAATATGCACAATGGATAGATGGCAAGCAACCCTACTTTCCAAGATAGTTGCACACTGAAGAAGGAAGGAAATCGACAAATTAAAAAAAAAAAAAAAAAAGAGAGCTAATCGATAAAGAAGATATTTTGCAGAATTAACATTTTCATAGGTCATCCTTAACTAGACAGCCAGCAACGTTGAAACAAATCTCATTACATCTAATACACTTAAACAAATATTGCCAATCACACAAATTCTAACACTTACTTTTTCAGTTTGCAAGTTGAAATTTACTAAACACTAATTTACTTAATTTCAAATTGATTTATATCGAGAAGTACAGTTGCTAGCAATTATTTTAAAAGCTACAATAATCTTAAATTAAACTAAAGATAGGAGAAAATTAAGATAAAGTGAATAGAAAATTTGAATAAATGAAGTTAAATATTCTGAAATTCTAAATTTAATACATGAACTTCCATGTTTATATAAAATTTCAAATGGCTTAAGATAAGGAAACAATCTTGCTTCTTCCCGTGCCGGTTAATAAGGAGAACCAACCGCGAGTCATGTTCCATGGAACCTTCCGATGGCTAATTGGTGGAAAATGAATACAGATGCAATTCTTGGTGCTATCATGCGGGCATTGGAGTGGGTTGCAGGCAGGTTAGATATCTTATCCACGTTTATCTTGGTTCTCACAATTGCTGGAAAGATCCAATTACCCCCTATTGGGTTGAGTCAAATTTGTCTGATACTTATCAGGGCTGTGTGGACCAAATTGTCAAGTTGACTTTTTCTTGTGAAATTGGCTTTCTCCACCAACTGTCCTTGATCCTATAATGGTCTTGCTAACTAGGATCCTTGTATGTAATGGTGATTTTGTTGGAAGTCCCTTTTCTTCTTCGGGAGAGGAGTGGTGGGATTTGCCTCTACTTTAGTGGAGGTTCTTCATGTATTTGTTCTTGGTTCTGTTGTTAAATGAAGTGTTAATTTAAAAATAAATGTTTATATATATGTTCAAATGAAGTTCATAAATTCTAATAAAAATGAAGTTCATAATTTTTTTTTTAATTCGTCACATGACAAACTATGATAGAAATGGATTTGAAGAGATAATATGGGTTCAATATAAGATACACCCAAGTATTATTCTAACTCTTTAAATTAATCTAAATAATTATGTGATTAATATTGATTATGATTTGATTTGATGTCGTAGGAATGAGAATACAAAATGTATAGTTAGGAAGAAAACAAATGTTTTTTTTTCTTGGGCAGATTCATAAAAGTCGTTATTATAGAAATTAGTTGGTATACATCTTTACATACCACTTTATGTTATTTATTTTGTCCACTTTTTTCAGTCATTTATTTGTTATGCTGCACCAAAATAACAGTCTAACAAGCATGCAAAATTATCATTTAGTTAACATCAATTGAGAAAATAAAATATCTTATCATTAATTATTTTTTTTAAAAAAATGTTATCAATAATCAAAATCAAAGAATATCAATATAATGATAATTATTCGTATGTTATATAAAAATAGCATAACTCAATTGATACTATCGACTTTAAAGTGAGAAGTTCGATTCTCCTATATTATACTCCCCACATGATGTTAAAAAAAATTATCAATATGTCACGTTAATCTCACATAACAATTAAGTCTTGATATGTAATGTCATGAGTTTATTATAAAATATAAAAAAAGAAGAAAAATAAAATTGCATTTAACAGTTATTTTTATGTTTTTTTTCCTCTGCATTTTAAATGAAAAAAACATGTACGACAATTGTTTCTTCCTTTTTAAAATCGTAAATTAAAAATGTTGGGAAATTATTTGAAACGTAGATTTTAAAATTAAACTTAAACAGGCAAAATTTCATTTTTTATATTATTTTTATATATTGATTATTTATTTTATAAGTAAAAATGATTAAATAATATATTATTTGTAGAAAATAACAAGGTATTTAAATGCGTTTTATTGGATTTTGTTGTGAAATTAAAGCTCAATGGCATTCTGGTAATTATGGATAAATCGCATTTTTGTAATTAAATCCATCTTCTCCATTAGAGCTGGAAATTTCATGAGACTCCTTGAGAATAGAAGAGGCAGTCGCTCGGTTTTAAGGAGGACATACACAGCAGACGCACGCAGTAGCCGGCTTCGTGGGAGACACGTTCGGTGAGATCGATAGGCAAGTCGGCAGTAGGTGCTGTTCGTTTTTACCATCCATAGGTGGGTGTTCTACAGCTGTTTTTGCGTGGGTTCTCATCGGTCAGTGAGCGTTGTAAGTCTTCGTCCATGGGTGTTGCTCGGCGTGGTTCCAACGATGGACGCTTGCGTCCAATGAGGCGGCGGTTCCATTTATGTCGTGTAGGTTGGGAGTCTAGCGTGGGTATCGTCTTATGAGTTCACCGGTCAGAGGCGAGTTGTACACTTGACTTGGGTTATTTTCCAGCGGGTTGTTCTCGATTTCAAAGACGACGTTATGTGCGGATCTCTTGGTATCAGTGGGTACTAAAATTACGGATTGGTGATTATTGTTGAATATCTGTAATTGTAAATTGCTCATTGATCATAATAAAATTTGATTCAAGCTGGTTCTCAAGTGGATGTAGACCAAATTGGTTGAACCACTATATATCTTCGTTCTTTATTGCTTTTGATTTATTATGCTAATTCTTTGCATTCTGTTTGGCCATCTAAGTTAGGTTCAAAACTCTCACAAGTGGTATCAGAGCTCCATTTGATCCAAGGAGGGTGTGTGGTAGTGTGCTGGCATATTCTTTGTTCAGGATATTTTTTGTTGGAATTAATTTAGCAGATGGCTTCGATGTCTACACGGTTCGAAGTTGTTAAATTTGATGGAAAAGATGATTTCGGGTTATGGAGAAAAAAGATTAGGGCTATTCTGGTACGCCAAAATCTTAAACGAAAATGACCTTCCACCAATAATTACAGAAGCAGAAAAAAGGGATATGGATAAGATGGCCTATTCGACGATAATTTTGTATCTGTCAAATGGAGTGTTTAGGCTAGTAGATGAGGCCACTACTACAACAAAGTTATGGAAGAAATTAGAAAGTCTTTATTTGACTAAGTTCTTGCCAAATAAATTATATCTAAAAGAGAAATTCTTTGGATATAAGATAGACTCTAGTAAAGGCTTAGAAGAGAACCTAGATGAATTCCAGAAGATTATAGTTGATCTCAATAACATTAGTGAGAAGATGTCAGATGAAAATCAAGCAATTATTCTTCTAAATTCATTGCCTGAATCGTATCGAGAAGTTAAGGCAACTATTAAATATTGACGGGATTATTTTTCCATGGATATAGTGTTGGATGCCTTAAGAACAAGAAACCTCGATGTTAAAAAGGAACGCAAGGATGGAGAGTTACTCATGGCCAAAGGCAGAAGTGAGAAAAAGAACGGAAAAAGGAAAAGAGTCGAGATCCAGGTCAAAATCAAAGAAAAAGCCAAAAAGTGTTTCCTATGTCATAAAGAAGGACATTTTAAGAAAAATTGCCCTTTGAATAAGAGCAAGGAAGCATCAAGTAGCAAGCATGCAGGGGAATCCAGTGTAACAAATGTTACTGATGGGTATGATTCAGCAGAGGTCTTGATGGTGTCCAGCAGGGATATTCAGAATGCTTGGATCATGGATTCAGGGTGCACGTTTCACATGACTCCTAATCGGGATTTCTTGATTGACTTTCAGGAAAATGATGGGGGATCGATTTTTCTTGGTGATAATGGTGCTTGTGATGTAAAAGAAATTGGGTCAGTTCGAATTGCAACACATGATGGAATGATCAAAATTCTTACTAATGTAAGGTATATTCCAGAACTCAAACGAAATCTAATTTCTTTGGGCGAATTAGATAGAGCAGATTATTCTTATAAATCTGAGAATGGAGTTCTGAAGGTTATCAAGGGTTCTTTAGTTAAGCTGAAGGGGACTTTGAGGAATGACCTTTATATGTTGGAGGGTACTACAGTTTCAGGTAGTGTTACTATTGCATCTGGGAAAGAAACAGATAAATCAATGTTATGGCATAACAAACTAGCTCATGTCAGTGAAAGAGATCTTCAAGCTCTTTCATAACAAGGTTTGCTTGGAGGAGTTAAAGACATTGAACTCCCATTTTGTGAACATTGCATAATGGGAAAATCTACTAGAGTGAAGTTTGGGAAAAAGAAGCATTCTACTAAAGAAATTTTGGATTATGTTCATTCAGATTTATGGGGTCCTACAAAGGTACCTTCTATGGGTGATCCGAGATACTTCATGTTGATCATTGATGGTTTTTCAAGGAAGGTGTGGATGTATCCACTAAAATAAAAGGATGAAGCTTTTGGGAAATTTCTTGAATGGAAAAGGCAGGTTGAGAACCAAACAAGCAAGAAGGTAAAGTATCTAAGGACAGACAACGGTCTAGAATTTGTGATTCACAAATTTGATAAATTTTGCAAATCTGAGGGAATTATAAGGCATTTCACTATTACGTACACTCCACAGCAGAATGGTTTAGCTTAGAGATTCAACAGAACAATTATGGAGCGTACAAGATGTCTCTTGACAAATGCTTCATTACCCTTGAAGTTTTGGGGGGAAACTGCCCAAACAGCCTGTTATCTTATTAATAGGAGTCTATCTTCCGCTTTAGGCTTAAAGACTCCTTAAGAGATATGGATAGGAAAAACTCCAAGTTTGGATCATCTCAGAGTGTTTGGATGTGCAACTTATGCTCATGTTAAGGAAGGGAAGCTGAATAAGAGGGCATTGAAATGTATGTTTATTGGCTATCCTCAGGGTGTTAAAGGATATAAACTTTGGTGCTTGGAAGAGGGCAGAAATAAATGTATTATCAGCAGAGATGTAACCTTTAACAAAACAGATATGCCATTTTGCATCAAAGAGTAGTAGAAACAGCAGACAGTTGGTCAGGTTGAGGCAGAGGTTAGAATTGATTCTAAAGCACAACCATCAATTAGTTCAGGTGAATCCAATGATCAGTCATCTAGTTCTGATGGTAGACAGCCTTAACTGCTGAGGACTTTGATTGATGAGGGAGCTTTCGGTGAAGAAAGTTCAAGTAGCAGTGACCTACAGAACTATCAGCTTACACGTGACAGGTCTCATTAGGTAAGGCAAGCTCCTACGAGGTATGGTTATTCTGATTTAGTTGCTTATGCTCTTACTTGTGCAGTTGACAGTATTGAAGCAGGGCCTCTTACTTTTGAGGAGGCAATTGTATCTGATTCGAAGGAACAATGGAAGGATGCTATGGAAGCAGAGTTGTTCTCGTTGCAGAAAAATCAGACTTTGTCATTGGTTCCAAGGCCTCCTAATCAGAAACTTATTCAGTCAAAGTGGATTTATAAAATCAAGCCCGGTACAGAAGGTGACAACAAGCCTAGGTATAAAGCTAGACTGGTAGCCAAAGGCTACACTCAAAAGAAGGGAGTTGACTTTCATGAGATTTTCTCTCTAGTGTTGAGGCATTCGTCCATTCAATTAATTCTATCTATTGTTGTTCACTTTGATATGTTTGTTGAACAGATGGACGTCACCACAACTTTCCTTCATGGAGAATTTGAGGAAGTGATCTACATGGCTCAACCTAAGGGCTATAAAGTGAAAGGAAAGGAAGACATGGTTTTTCATCTTCACAAATCAATCTATGGACTGAAACAATCACCGAGACAGTGGTATATCAGGTTTGACACCTTTATTCTGAAGTAGGGGTTTCACAGGAGCTCATATGATGCCTGAGTGTACTGGAAACTATCTCAGAAAGGTACATATATTTATCTACTTCTGTATGTAGATGATATGATCCTAGTGTCTAAGGATTATTCTTAAATTTTTTATCTCAAGAAATGGTTGAGTAGTGAATTTGAGATGAAAGATTTAGGTGAACTGAAAAAGATCCTAGGCATGGATGTGAAAAGAGATAGAGAGAAAGGTTTGTTAACCATTTCGCAGGAGAGTTATGTGCATAAACTGCTTGAAAAGTATAATATGTCTAGTTGTAAGGCAGTTTCGACACCCTTAGCATCTCATTTTAGGTTTTCTTCGTCTCAGTGTCCTGTTACTGAACAAGAAAGGTTAGAGATGTCTAATATTCCCTATTGTAATGTTGTTGGAAGTATTATGTATTTGATGATTTGTACTAGGCCTGACTTGGGATATGCTATGAGTATGATAAGTAGGTTTATGTCAAATCCTTGGAAGGAGCATTGGAATGTAGTTAAATGGGTGCTTCGATATTTGAAAGGTAGTGCCAATATATCATTGTGCTTTAGCAGGGCTTGTGATAAATCAGCATTGTTGGAATGCTTCACAAATGCAGATTAAGCTGCACACCTTGACAAAAAAAATGTCTCTATCAGGTCACATTTTTCGTTTGTTTGGTAAGGTGGTCAGTTGGAAGGTTGCTCTACAGTCAATTGTTGCTTTGTCTACTAATGAGTCAGAGTATATTTTAGTAGATGAAGCTGTGAAAAAGGCAGTGTGGTTGAAACGGATAGTTGGTGAGTTGTTGTTGCAGGAGTTCATTCCTATCGTCCATTGTGATAGCCAGAGTGTTATTCATCTTGCGAAGAATCCATCTCATTACGAATGGTCTAAGTATATCGATGTTAAATTTCATTTTATCAGAAAAGTTGTGGCCCAGAAAGATGTTGAACTAAGGTTCACACAGTTGAGAATTTGTAAGATATGTTAACCAAGGTTCTTCCAGCCCATAGGTATAAATGCCTATTAGATGGGCTGAATATTAAATCTGGATGATAGAGAGATAGAAGAATCAGTTTGACACTTAAATATTCTTGTTATAAGGGAGATTTGTAGAAAGTAACCAGGTATTTAAGTGGATTTTATTGGGTTTTTTGGTGAAATTAAAGCTCAATGGCATTCTGGTAATTATGGGCAATTGACATTTTTGTAATTAAATTCGTCTTCTCCATTAGGGCTAGAAATTTCGTGAGACTCCTTGAGAATAGAAGAGGCAGCCACTCGGTTTTGAGGAGGACATATAGCAGACGCATGCAACAGCCAGCTTCGTGGAAGACACACGTTCGACGAGATTGACAGGCGAGTCGGCAGCAGGTGTTGTCCGTTTTCACCATCCACAAGTGGTGTTCGATGGCTGTTTTGCATGGGTGTTTGATAACTGGCAGAAATACAAGTTATTATAAGCCTTTTATTTAGAATCATGAGGGCTAATAAGTAGAAAATGCGGTGATAATACTTAGCATTAGCAAAAAATTGAGTTTTGCATCGATTAGCACCTAAATCCTCACTGACCCTAATATTATGCGTTACTCCAAGCCAAAGTGTCTATTTTTGTAGCTATCATAGGAATGAAACGCATGCGTTTGAAATAAGAAATCACAGATAAACGCATGCGCTGAAGCCAGGCGATCGTAAAGACAAACACATGCGCTGAAAGTTGGATCGCATGCGTCCATCGCATGGAAGTTGTGGTGATCGAATGCATCCATTGCATGAAAGTTGCGGTGAACAAGCGAATGTGATGATCATTTTGAAATTATAGCCACGGAGTGATAACTATAATAGAAGGATGATCGCAAGATGGGTAGAACACGTTGATGCTTCAGCTGAAACAAGCTCGGACGCATACCTTGGGAGTATCAACGAGATAAGACGATGTGACATTGCCCATACCGTGACAAAAGCAGTAGTGAGCCATAACGCAATCATGATAGTTGTCGGCATTTAAACTCTATAAATAGCCTTTTGGACCTTCATTTCAAGACATCCAAACTTCTGCCTCAAGGCAGAGGTTTGCGATCACAGATGAGAGCTAGATTTTCAGTGAGAATTCTTCACAAAACCAGACCGAGTGACAACGGAGCTTTCGTCAGAGATAGAGTTCGAGAGAGAATCTTCACCATTCATCCATGGCACCACCGGCAGCCTTGACGCAGAGTCCTTCATTTCTCTTCTAACCTCTGTATTGTATTACATTTTAGCTTAAGATATTAAGACAATTTGAAATCAATGCATCTCTTGATTCCTTCAATGCCATCTTCTTCATCATTTTTATCTCTATCATTGCTTATCTTCAGTGTTTATTTATCGAAAGCGATCGCATACTATCACACCCCGCACCAGATTACCCTCCTAATCTGGACGGAATAGTGACTGCAGTAGTTACCAACCCTTTTATTGGCACTTACTGCCTATTTTATTTGTTAACTAATACTCAAACCCTGAATACATACATATTAACTCAGAACTTAATACATTTACACTACAGGGTTCCGCAACATTGATTATACATGGATATCACCACCTAGTGAGCCCCATCAAGAATACTAGTCATAAGACAGACACATGTGTACTAGCTAATACAGGTCTTCAATTACGCTTCCCTCAACCTATTTCTTTGAGTGGCAAAGCAGCAGCAGAAAAGTCTTTTGGGAACTAACCGCTACCTGGAAAGGAAAACATTCGAAAGCGTGAGCTAGAAGCCCAGTGAGTGACTTAATAAAACGTAAAATTCATGCTTAAACTGAAAGCTTGAAAACATAATACTGGAACTTAAAATACACCAAGCAAACGTACTTAAAACCTTTTAAACCAATGTATCTGAAGCCTGAATCTTAGTTGAGAATGAACATTCATTGCTCTAATTCCCAACATCAAGCCATGGCGAGATGAGAACTCTACTTCAACCTGTTCACATTAAACTATGGCTAGAAGAGATCCCTACGTCGATCTCTTTAAATATACCGATGGCATCTCAAGCAACATCCCTAAGACATAAACGTTGATAACAACTTTTATACATCAATAATCATCATTACATCCTTGTTGAGAACGAGTATACACTGCTCTAGCTCCCACCGTCTATTGCCAGCCAAAAGACCCATACCTCGGCCTCTCATTCAGACCTGCCTACATACACACGGAGTTTGTTACGTACTATCAACACCTTAGGTACATCTATTCAGATACCTTCCCTACCAGTATCCCTACTCATTATGTTTAGAAATACCAACGCATGTACTTTAGCAACTTTAGATATTTAAAACATAGTACGTTAAGCTTCATTCAACCTTAGTTTTAACCCTAACGAATGCTTCATATTTTGTGAAATAAGTTGGATTAAAACATATTAAACTAGCTTGTAAAACCACTAGCATGCATTAGACAAGAAAAACATACTTGGAAAACTTATACATTAGTAAACATCAAGCGTTGATAAACATTCACAAGCATTAGAAATTTAAAACTATCCTTCTAGCCTAGAAGAATATATGATTGCATTTATCCTTAGTTGAGAGTGAACTAATAGTTCTAACCCTCAATGTCAACCTTAGTTGGGGAGAACTCTTTTGCTCAATCCCTCGACGTCGTATTATCTACGTGCACGTGGTTATAACTGAGTACCGTCATACCTTATGTACCTGACTAAGATACCTTCTCATTGTCCCTCAGTATCCTAAGGTACTTCTACTTAGATACCTTCTCAAACGTCTTTCAGTATTGAGCTGCTAAGATACCTACTCATATGTCCTTCGGTATCAATTTGACCGGATACCTTCTCAAAAGTCTTTCGGTATCAAATTGGCCAGGTACCTTCTCAAGTGTCTTTCGGTACCAAATTAGTTAGATACCTTCTCATATGTTCTTCGATATCAATTTGGCCGGATACCTTCTCAAAGTCCTTCGATATCAAACTGGCCAGGTACCTTCTCAAGTGTCCTTCGATACCTCGTTTTAAGTAAAACTAATCATAAACATTTAATTGAAAGGATATCTTCTCATTGTCCTTCAGTATCTGTCACGTAACTAGTCACAACATTCAGTTGAACACTAAAGATTAGTGCTCAGATCATCATACTAATTCATCCATCATACTAGTTTATCATAAAAATAAAGTTACTTAAACATGCTGAAAGCATTTGGAAAAGATAACATATTTAAATCATATCAATTCCATAGAAAACATGTTTTACATAGCATGAGAAACAGTTCCACAGTTACGTTGCTTGGCACTTCATCTATACACTTAGCATGAGAATAACTTTAAAGAAATCATAATTTCTAAATCATTAAAAACATTAATTTATCACATAGTCACTCACAGCTTGTTGGCCTCTTAACGGGTTACATACTTCTCCTAGCTCTTCTTGGCCTGAAAGGACATACTTCCCAATTAAACTACTGAGAACTCCTAGTAAAATACCTTAACTAATTCATTTACTAATGGAACTTTTATCAACAAAAACAGTATTTCTAGTGAGAAAATCATCATGAGCGAGATCACCTACATGAGCAAGACCACCACCCTTATGAGCGAGATTTACCATTCCCAGCCAGATTTGGCACTTTTCAATGAGATTTAATACAAAACCAGCGAGATTCAGTGCAAACTAGCGAGATTTCCGTCCCTAGCGAGATCCACCTCTCGCTCTCATTCTCGCTCTCGCTTCCTCTTGCTCTCTCTCGCTCTCGCTCCCTCTCGCTCTTGAGCTGCCTGCTTAATCTTCCTAAGCAGATGTCTACTTATGCCCAGATCCTCTGTTACAACTTCAAAAATTCATAACTCAAAATCCAGTCCTCTTTTGAAGAAACTTCCTTCTACAAACATGTTTAGAATTGAGTTGTACTTTAAAATTTCAGCCATAAATTCCTTATAATTTGGCCTAGAGCTCCAAATATTCACCTCGGGCCCTAATTAACCCAAGATTCTGTCCCTCCTGTAATTTCATCACTTTCCATTCTTCTTCTCCTGCCATCTATCTCCAGTAAGACAACTTTGAAAATTAGATTCTCTCAGCTTTCAAATGGCACCAATTTCACTAAATTTGTTCATGTAGATTGCTAAAACCAAACTTTCGAAGTTCCTTTTCCCTTTTAATCTTCCTGCCACCTCCCAAATTCAAGGATAATTCGCCACGTCAACTCATATCTAATGACTCAGCCCAAGCCAATAAGTGAGTTTCTTTATTTAATACGTTTTTCTTTTCCTTTCTCCTCAACCTCTTTAATTTGCATGGATTTTCACTTATATAATATTTAATATATCATTCCTTTGGCGAAACATACTTGTTTAGGAACTTAGATTTCAGGGTTTACACTTAGCTTACACGAGCTTATTTCTTCATGCTTCCACCCTCTATCCTTCCTAAATCATGGCTTCATTCAACTCATTAAGAGACGTCTCATTACTTTCTCTTAAATAATTAGGGTTCGAGATTTACAAATACTTAATCGTGTAGCCTAGAGATAGGACGCATGTAGTAACCCACCAAGTGGTGCGTTGTGCGAGTATAGTGAGTTAATCCTCTTTGCTTGGTGAAAGGCTATAGAAACGCTTGTCTATGGGTTGTTGCATTGCTTGTCTATAAGTTAAATAGCCGCGTCTAACTGCCTGAGAAGGTAAGAGATGGAACGCACTAAAGCAAAGTATGCATTGTTCCTAGAGATAGGCACAATCTTATGCTCGACGCGACCATGCACTATAGAGATATAGTCATGCGGCTGACCATCGAGAGGTATGCGATGTGTTAGTGCAATGAGCTGGGATTACTCGGGCGATTTAAGAAAATAAACATCACTAAGCGTTAGTGGTTGTTGTGTATCTATCTATTCTCATCGCAAGTCTTCTATTGCTCAATCTATTAAGATAGGAGTAGGAGTAGTGTGTAAATCCATTAAACTTCTTTTTTTTTTATTTTTTCTTTTCATCGCCTCAAACGCATTGCTTCACAAGCATTATTGAGTGACAAGTCTCTGTGTTCGACCTCGGATTACTCGAGAAACTTGCATTTGCGTTATACTTGGTGCAAGCGTAAGAAAACTTGTGATAGGAACGCATGGTCATTGCACACTAGATTAACGCATTTTCATTCCGACGCATGACCTCCGACGTATAGGTGTAAACACATAGCTTAAGCCATGTCTAATGCATGATTGCATGTACAACCCCATCCATCTCTTAATTTTTTGAACCAACAGTGTTCGACGGCTATAAGTCTTCATCCATGGGTGTTGTTCAGTGTGGTTCCGAGGGTGGACGCTTGCGTCCTACGAGATGGTGGTTCGATTTACGCCGTGTAGCTGGGAGTCTGGCATGGGTACCGTCTGATGAGTTCGCCGGTTAGAGGCGGGTAGTACACTTGACTTGGGCTGCTTTTTAGCGAGTTATTCTCGATTTTAGAGACGACGTTGTGTGGAGATCTCTAGGTATCAGTGGGTATTAAAATTACAGATTTGGTGATTATTGTTGATTATCTGTAATTGTAAATTGCTCATTGGTCATAATAAAATTTGATTCAAGCCGATTCTCAAAGTGGAAGTAGACAAAATTGGTCGTATCACTATATATCGTGGTGTTTGTTCTTTACTGCTTTCGATTTATTCTGCTAATTTTTTGCGTTCTGTTTGGCCATCTAAGTTAGGTTCAAAACTCTTACAATTATTTAAATTTAGAAAAAAATGGAAACTAGAAATCTAAATGTCAAACTTGCCCCCAACACCTCCGTTGCGCTTCACCTTTCAGCATTGTAATGCTGCAATAGCAGTATCGCAACGCTGAATGGTAGAATGCTTATATTGCTTGTTTTCGTCTTCAAACTTGCTCGAACACCTTCATTTCTTCCGATCTTTTCAACAACTGTTGCTCTTTCGATCTACAAACTTATAGACTCGAAGCAAGAATTAAATTGCCCAAAAAATACAATCAGCCCTTACATTTTAATCATATTAAAAGAAATCCAAGTGCCAAAACCGAAAACAACCATTCTTACAAACCTTTATTCAAAATACAGATTTAATAAACCACATCTAAACTGATTTTTTTTTTTTTTCAAAAAATACGAAGAATGAAGATGCAAGATATTGGTTTTGATACCAATTGAAAGGAATCGGATCCTGCAGCAGAAGCATTGTGAATGCCTTGCATCCCACAAATTGATTTTTACATAAACAATAGTAAACTAAAACTTAATATACATAGAACAAACATGTAAATAACATGCTGTAGGGAAAGGATAGAACCATTCTTACCTTTGTAGATTCCCAAGCTCCTAGAACGATCCTCTTAATGTTCCAACGAGCGACTCCTCGAACGACCTTGAGCACAAATGTTTCCTTGAACATCTTGAACACGACATGAAAGTAACCTTGTTATTCTCAAAGATTCCAATAGAAGGATAGGTGTGCTATCCAACTATTGGAAGAAGGTGAGGAGAAAAACTTTTTGGGAGAGTAGAGAAGATTTCTTTTGTGGCTTAGGAAAATTGCACAATGAATGTTTGTAATTCTATTGTGTTCAATCTCTTCTTCTAGTCTTTTTCCAATTTTTCCTTGTGCATAATTAATTAAATAACACTTCTTTAATTAATTATAACATTAATTAAATAACTATATATACATTAAATCCAATTTAACATATATATATTTTATTTATTTGTTTGTTTGTTTGTTTGTTTATTTATCATAAACATCATAGGTATATGTACAATACCTCTCTATTAATTAATTAATTCTTTATGAATCTAATTCACTTGAACTAATTATTTGAATCTCATTCAAATGATTCTTTTCAACTTAATTTGAATTATGGACCACATCCATAATCAATTACATATTAATCATATTAATATACAATTTCCTCAAAATGATTTGAATAATTCAAATCATCCCCCTTTAATATCTTTTAGTGAGCTAACAAGGAGATTTGGAAGACCTGTAGATCAGAAGCTCCAACGATATGAGATTAATTGGCTAATCTCATTAACCAAGCTAATAAATATTCGTTAACTGTGGGTACACTCCACTAAAGACTAACAGCTTCAATCTTGTCACCACATATATATTTTCTGTGTCCACGGATATAGACCAATAATAGTAAGTTAGTCCTTCACGAGTTTTCGTAACTCTAACTAGGTCAAATTATCGTTTTACCCTTAGGTTACCTCTAACTCTTTAAGTACCAGTGTTCCTCTAATGAATAACATGTTTATGGTCCAACCAATAAATAGAAATCCCTTTGGGGCTAATGAGAGGGTAAGATCCTTTGTTCAAGTCCCAAAGACACTACTTAAGGGAACACTCATCTACTTACCCTAAAGACATGAAGGAGAGAATTTCATCTTGTATTATTATATTCCTAGCTCCCCAATCAATCTTGTCTCCAAAATGGTTGGCATATTGAGTCGGTGAACTAGCCATCCTCATCCATACAAATCAAAGGATAATCTCTCGTGAACAGAAGTCCATAATATACTCAGGATTAAGACCAAGTTTCCTAAGTCATCCTATTGATTTAGGAACCTAACTTGTTAACGATGTTACATCTAGTGGTTACTATTTCGTGGTCCAATCTTATGCAAACTCATTGCATAGATACCTTACTCGCGTGTCATCTACACGAACGCGTTGGATCATTGCATTTATATCAAATATAAAGTGGGTTGTATCCATGGTGTCACTAGAATAAGATATTCAATCTTATCCCTATACTATAGACCTTTTAGATTGTATCATAAACATGAATCCCTATATGTCTCCAAATACAGTTCAAGACTTTTAAGGCAGCCTTGAATGTTACTTTATTGAATTTAGGGTTACTAAGATAAAATAGAAAACAACACAATAACCTTTATTGAATTAACATCTATAACTCTTTATTGATGATGGTCAATTAATAATATTTACTATCTATGAGTTTTAGAGCATAAAACCCAACATGCGTAACATCTAAACAATGTCGAGTGTGAAGTTTCATCCAATATTCAAGTTCAAAAAATATGGATTTCTTCTTTCAACAATGGCAAAAAGAACTTATTGATTTCTTTTCTTTCAATGGATTATAGTCATTAGAAGGATCGTTATTGATAAACATTTAAAAAATTCTCTCCAAACAACAGTTGTAGAACCATTCCAAGTTCTTTTTTCATTATTAAACACCTTCTTTCATTTTCTAAACGGGTGATCACGTGGCAAAAAATTTTTATGTCCAATATGTCATTCTCTTTCCAAATTTTAAATGTATAGCATATATGTTTTTGCCACATATGAGATACGCACAATATCCTTTGATGGTGCAACCTGCCAAATTACCATATTCAGGAAAATCATTTATTGTCCATAATAATACTGCTTTTAATGTGAAAAATTAATCTCGATATCCATCGTAACAAGGTATACCATCATTCCAATGAATTTTCAAATCATCTATTAAAGGGGCCAAATAAATGTATTGTACCCTGATTGCTTTAGATGATAAATTAACATTGTTAACATCATAAATTTACGTCTCATACATAACCATGTTGGGAGATTGTATGTCATCAATATCACTGGCCAACAAAAATATTTACTATTCATCTCGTCATGAAGATTAATTTCATCAGTTGATAAAGCAAGACTGAGGTTCATTTCCTCACTTCCAAAATCAGGCCATAAAAGATCGGCCTATTTCTAGGATAGAAAGTCAATTGAATGGCATAGATTTCCATCAACCAATCATTCGTTAGCATGCCACGTTAAATTCTTCAAATGAATCAGACTATTGAATATTCTTTGAAATCGTGGAATTGGTGAAAAATACCAAAAAAATTTAGCATGCACTCCTTTTAGCACTTTAGACGAGTTCTTACACTGCTTACACCTCGAGTCGTTACATTGAGGATAATTCGATGCATCAGAAAATTCTTTTCTGTATAGGCAACAATCAATGGGACACCCGTGAATATTCTTGGACGTCATTGCTAAAGTAACTAAAGTCTTTTTTCCATCGTACATAGATGTTGACAATTCGTTGTTTTCAGGTAGTATACTTTTCAACAAGGTAAACAACTCGGTAAAGCAAGTATCACTCCTCTCGAATTTAGCTTTTAAGTGATACAATTTGACTAATATACCCAACTTAGTCAATTTTTCACAATCAGGATATAAACGTTTCTCGTCATCTATAAATAACTTCTAAATTTTCTTGGATCATCAACACTATGTTGTTATGCTGCTTCAACAATCTCAATAATATTGTCATCAAAGTTATCATCGAATTTTGTTTGTTAAGGTTGTAGTTTACATTAGGCTCTAAATTTGATGTGGAATATCTTGTAAGGTTTTCTCCATGCCAAATCCAATTGTCATATCTTTTATCAATACTATAAATTAATAAGTGATTTTTTACTTCATTATTGTTAAGCATCTTACAATTTCTACACCTAACACGTGGACAAGGTAAAAAAATTTACCACTCAAAAGTTTTTATGCAAACTCAATAAAACTATCAACACCATCCAATATTTCATAGATAATCTATTTTCTTTCCTCCACAATTTATCCATTGAATCCAATGAGACAAAATTGTTAATATATAATCATTCCTAAAAAGAAAACCTATGAGACAAACCACATTATACTAATATTAAGAAGTTAAATAAAATTGGGGTGAGGGGTCACCTTTAACTTAAACTAAACTTATAATAAAGCATCTAAGTGACTATCATAACTACATAGTAGTTATTCCATAGCTAAATCAATCAACGTAAAGTTATTCCTAAAAAGGTAGAGCATATAAGTGACTATCATAACTGCAGGATAGTCATTCCATATTATACAAAGAAAATCCACCAAAAATTGAAAAGAAAAAAAAAAACTTAAAACATTTATGAGTCCTTATGCCGTTAGTCTTGTTCCATCTAGTAGGTTAACTTCACAATTTAGTTTATATATATTTAATTTCATAACAATTATATCTGTAAGTTGAGTAGATATTAAACAATTCAAATCCTATACTTTAGTTATTAACATAATTTTTGTTGTCGGCAAACAAATTGACCTTTAATGACTTCATCAAAGACATATTGGAAAGAAATATCATAAAATCTTAATAAACAAAATTTAAAGTATTAAAACCATAGTTAACAAATTGAAATGTTATAAATAAATATGTGTACTAAGACTAAATTTCATAGATCGAGAGTATTTTTGTTCATTTAAAGATTTGAATTTCATCTTTTATGTCATGTATTTTATTTGTTTCACACATACGAACTAAAATTTTTTCAGAAAGCTAATTTAATATTTTGCACAATAACATTAGAAACTATAAACTTCAACAAGAAACACAAACATAAATCTGCAAAACAGAACCATCCGCTACCTAATGAAATAGAAACTAAGAAATCGGTTAAAAAACTAACTGATTGGATCAAATTGAGGCAGATCACAGTGGTTTTGTTTTAACTCACAGAGGCAGCTGGTCACTTGGCGATCAATTTTGGGCATGCAATTTTGGGTAGCAGGTCGAGCCACGGTCACTTGGCGGGTGGCTATAAAGTCACGATCACTTGACGACAGCGGCAGTTGAGTCAAGGTTGGATTTTGGGCGATCTTCACGACGTGCAATGTTTTGGGTAGCAGAACTTCATTTGCCGGCAGCAGCAACTATATTTCACTTGGGCGATGGTGGCGATGGCGATCTTCATTGCGGCATCGACAATAGCGCAAATGGCGGTGGCAATCTTCACGTGTAGATCAGCAGCGACAACAAGGTGGTTTCATGCAAGATTAGGATTTTCTTCAATATTTGGGGGAGAAATACCTAAACAAGATTATTTTTGGAAGGAAGAGTGATAGGCCTCTAATTATGTGGCAATATCAAGAAAAAAAATAATAGAAGAGAGGCGGATGAATCGGTTCAGAACGACTTCTAATTCTGTTGGGAGAAGTGGAGGTATAAAAACAGAAAGAAATGGAAATAGAGGATATTGAAGTCTGAATATCATGAGTGGGGAAGGACAGCCCTCGAGAGTGGGAGTTCGAAAGTCTCTATCGTGGACAAGTCATCGTAGTATGCTACTCATCGTCTATTTCTACTAAACGATCGTGTAGGAGAGCTAAGTGATCGTGTAGCATTTGGTAGGCGATCGTATAGAATCTGGTAAGCGATCGTGTAGTAGTTAGTAAGTGATCATGTAGTATCTTGTAAGTGATCGCGGGGTGTTTGTAGGCGATTGTCTACTAACCGATCGTGTAGAGACTATAAATGATCGTATAGGGTTTTGTAAACGATCGTGGAGAATTTGATAAGCGATCGTCTAGTCACTACTTTAATCTTATCGTTTAATAAAGAATTCGTTCATCGTCTAATTGCTATTCTGGAAGATTGAACCAACTCGCTACATTAATAAAGACTTTCAAGTATCAGTTTCCTAATAAATTGGTATCAGAGCAATCATCTGGGCAAGCATGGTTCAGAAACGTTTTGAAGAAAAACTGCAATTACTAGAACTAGAAAGCATGGTTCAGATTGCGTTGGTAATTTTTATAAAGAATTTGCAGTAACCGGATAAATAAATAAAGTGTTGGGTTTGTTGTTTGCATTTGATGAAAAGTAAATAAATGCGGTGGAGTTAGAAAAGAGTTGGTAAACAGGAGATGCGATGAATATGCGGTGAATGGGTTGAGAACAGTTTCAGCTAACACTCCCTAGAATGCGTTCATGCTATGTGATCATGCAACATGCATACAATAGTAAACCACCTCTCGGTGCAAATACCACGGCTTCTAAGGCTAGAACGCATGCGATATATGCGACAAGTCTACAGGGTATACACATAAACCTCTATTTCTATTTATGCGATGACAACATGACATCCACAAGAATATGTGACCACATAATATCATTCCCATCTCTAGGATGCATGCGATACAGGTTGACAAATAGAGCTTATCTCTAAGTCCCTATCTCTTGTTTATGCAGTTCTAATATTGCTCTCTCGAGTCCAGATTCTAACCTAACTCTCTCGAGACATTAGGTTCTTTCTTAAACTCTCTCTCGAGTAACTCTAAAGGGTATTTTGCACAACATAAAACAAGACAATCGCAAGCAAAGAACTTCCTAGGTCATGTTAGCTTAGTTCTTCTCAACCCATTTGACTAGTTTAGCTACTCATGTATATTAAGAGAGTGAACAGATGTAGAAATAGAACTTCCATTGTATAAGTATGAAGATGAAGTATAAAATAACAATGCAAGTATAGAATAAAGAGCCTGGTAGCAATCTCTTGCTGCCAGGCGTTTACACTGTTTCTACTCGTGCTAAAAATATAATCTTGCTCTCGCGAGAGTTGGCCCGCTCTCTACCCTTACACCCCAAGGTTCTCTCTCGAGTTTCCCAAAGCGATCTCCAGCGCCACCACTCTTCTCTTGCTCCGCCTTAAAATGGAAAGGAAATTCTGAACAGAAGTGTGAACTAAATGGTGAACTAATCAACTCGTTAACCCATTCTCTAAAGAATGCCCTTGGTATTTATAGAGCATCCATGGTGAAAGGGGGCTTCTCTCTCCTGGTTGTACAGATGGGACAGCTTTAATTCCTGACTAATGCGCCAAATAATTATCACCGATAAAGCTGAATGTACTTTGTGACCGTTATCGGCTGTCAACTTAATTTGGACGACTATCATCAGCTTTCTGTCCCATCGCTCTTAATTGGCCTTTCACCCAAATGCGCCACCATGTTGCGCTGACCAAGTTGCGGCAATCCTTCTTGGATGAATGTTTGCGAGCACGATCAATGCAAAGCCTTGAGGTGAAGTTGCGCTCGACCAATGAATTCCTATGATCGCAATATTTGCATTGTGTTAATGCATATTCTGCACAAAAATACAAAAATCAACTGTTTTAATGCGTTGAACACATGCGACCACAATATTATGAAATTGATGCTTAATGGACGCAAGTTAACATATTTCATCAATGCAATCCAACATTGTTTAAGAACTTAGCACTATGATAACATGCATTTCTGCCCATTATCAGATAGCGAAGAGCATTGAGAGATTGGGATTGCAGGCAGAGAAACGTCAAGAAATGCTTGTTTCTTATGTCATAGAAATGGCCAAGGGAAAGACAAAGGTGATAGAAAAGGCAGAAAGATCAAATACCCATAATATATGCGAAGCAAATAGTACGATGAAAGTCGTCGGTGAAGAAGCGATTTGCTACCAAAGTGAACTCAAGAAGGCACAAATGTCGGTGTTTAGTGGAAGCGATCCAGACGCGTGGTTATACGGAGTAGACTGCCATTTTCAAGTTCATAAGTTGACTAAAGCTGAGAAGATGACGGTGGCGGTTGTGAGTTTCGACGACACCGAATTAGACTGGTACCGGTTGGAGGTAGACAAAGAGTCGTTCAAAGATTAGGAAGATTTGAAGAAAATGATGATAGCCCGATTCTGATCTTTAAGAAAGGAATCGATCTGTGGGAGATTCCTGACTATTAAACCAGAAACGACTGTGGAAGCATATCGATCTGTGGAGGTGTCAAAGTCCATTGTCTCGGACCAACACAAGGAGTATGTGAATCACTTTTGGCAAGAGTTGATCCGACTGTCAGGTACCAAACTCTATTGCAGTTCAGTTTCTCATCCTCAGTCGGATGGTCAGACAGAGGTGGTGAATCGCAACGTGGAAATAAATTGGAGGTGCTACTGTGGTGAGCGACCGAAAGAATGGATGAACTTATGGCATTGGGCGAACTATTGGAGTAACGCTACATATATGCTTCTACTGGCTTTGCTCCTTTTCAGATTGTGTATGGACAACAACCTTCAGTGTTAATTTACTATGGGAAGGATTGTACGGCCAATGCGACTTTGGGCCAACAAATGTGAGATAGAGATACTACATTGCACGAGCTTAAGGAGCATTTGAGGCTAGCTCAAGAGAAAATGAAGAAGTTTACTGACAAGAAGCGACATGATGTTGGATTTCAAGTTGATGATTGGGTATGGTTATAGTTGCGGCTCAAGTAAATCAAACTCGAGATTTCCATGAGCAGCAAAATATAGATCATTCAAAATTACAATCATAAATGAACATTACAAATTATAGTCATAAACAAAACATGCAGTTATACAATCAATACATAAATTACAGCATGAACAACTACAAATGAACAAGGAGAAAACTCTATAAACATTTGTAGACTCGTCTCCATGCTCCGTGCTCACGAACGCTCAAACACAGTAACCACGAGTGCTCGAACAGCACGAACACTGCGTACGCTCCTCTGCAATCGCATTGGTCATGAACTCCTCAGCAACAAGATCAACCTCTACAGAACTTCGACAGTGTCGAGTTGACTATCACACCACCAAGAAGGTTACCTTAGTATTCTTAGTGTGAGAAACCAAAGGGTGGGCTCTATTTGGACTTGGTTTGAGATAGACAAAAAAGCAAAGAACAATCGTGTACACGATTGGGCAAGTGGGAAAAGACAGGAACCTATCGCATAAGTCGATGTCCAATCGTTTAGCTAAAGCTAAGCGATCATCTAGTAAAATCTATGCGATCGTTTAGCTCATCTAGCTCAGTGTCTGTCGCCTACAAAACATTACACGATCGTTTACTAAAACACATTGTCGCTTAGTAAATCGGTATTTACTTCACAAGTGTCGTGAGTTTCTTTTTGCCGAGAGAAAACTAGGAAAACAATTTTCCTTTTAATTCATGGTTATCATGAATCATCAATAACCATGCACTCTATTGGTTACTAAAGAAGAAGAATTAATTATCCAATAATTAATATTAATATAAACATAAATGATAACCAACTTATCATACTATATTTATGACCTATAGTTTTAATATTTCATCTCATAAAACATATAAACCATAGTTCTTTTTCTATTCCATGGTACTTAATGTAAATCTAATTTACATCAATCCTCCACTAGATGTATCTCATACATCATACCGATTATATCGTATATAATCAAAATACCTCTTGTCAATTTGAACATTTAAAATCAACACCAAGAATTGATCCTCAACTGAATCCATTGAGTTACTAAGGGGATCTTATGGACCTGTAGCTTGAAGCTTCAACGGTACATGAATAATTGACTAAACTCTTTAGTCACGGGATCCACCATCCGTTAACTACCAGGCACTCCACTAAAAATCGACAGTTGAACTTTCCTTACCACAGATATATTATGTGTCCATCTTAACCAATCAGAAGTGCGACAACCCTTCACAGATCGCTCGTAAGTACAGCTGGACCAATAACCATTATGCCCCTATAGTTATATCTGTCTCCTTAAGTACCACTATTCCCTCTAATGAACATAAGTCATAGTCCTATTATGACTGAGTCTTCTCTTCCAAAGAGAAGTTGTGGCCACTATGTTCAAGCCCCGGAATCAGCCTTTAAGGGAGTAATCTCTCTACTAATCCCTGCTTCGGGAAAGGAGTGAATTTTATCTTATGCATTGAGTTCCCAGCTCCTAGATAAGACAAATCCCCAAAAAAATAAGCATGTTGAGTTGGCAATCTGGCCACTTTCATCCATACTAATCAAAGGGCCGCCTTCAAAGGCAGGAGTTCCCAAAACACTCAGGATTGAGGTGTGTCACCTATGGTCGTTTAGGTGAGATTCAAGTCTCTAGTATCAATGGCGTTATATAAAGAGTCTAGTCATCTCGTAGTCTAGGTCTTATACAAACTTTTTGTATAGGACACTCCCGCTCGCAAGTCTCCCCAGAATGGTCAAGATCTACCATCTGTAGTAATTTACAACACTTGCAAACCTCTACAAAGTGGGTCGTGTCTATAGTGTCACTAGGATTAGGTATCCCACCTTAATCCTTATACTACAGACCTATTTAGATTATCACTTAAGGCATGATCCACTTGTATATCACATATACATGCTTAAGTTCACATAAAATAACTAAGGAGCTTTGTTTATTGATATGAGTAAATGCCAGAATTAAATAACACTTATCTTATTCATTAAACAATGTGTATCTTTACAAAACATCAAGACTCCGGGAGAATTAGGACATCAATCCCAACAATCTCCCACTTGTACTAATGACTCGGAAGACTAATGTACAATATATAATAAACTAGGGCATACCCCAGTATCATCTCCAACTTGCACTAGACAAGATTTCGCATGTCCCGCAGACCCAAACTCTCTAGGAAACCCTCGAACACTTCAGCTGTGAGGGCCTTTGTAAAGTGATAAGCAACATTGTGTTCCGATGCGATCTTCGTGACTATTACGTCACCACAATGCACAATCTCCCTAATCAAGTGATATTTTTCGTTCAATGTGCTTATCCTGACGATGACTCTGAGGCTCCTTTGAATTTTCCACAGTCCTGTTGTTATCACAATACAGTGTGATAGGCAAATCCATATTTGGAAAAACTTCCAAATCTGAAAGGAACTTCCTCAGCCAAACAGCCTTTTTAGCTACTTCACAAGCGGCTATGTATTCGACTTCCATAGTGGAGTCCGCGATGCATCCTTGCTTTATGCTTCACCATACTACAGCCCCTCTATTCAGAGTAAACACTGACCTTGATGTCGATTTACGAGAATCTCTATCGGTCTGAAAGTCAGAGTCCATGTATCCTGTAAGGATCAGATCCTTATCTCCATACACAAGCATATAGTCCCTCGTTCTCCAAAGATACTTGAGGATCGTCTTGACCGCCATCCAGTGATTAAATCCTAGATTGGACTAATACTGACTGACAATCCCTACTGCATAGTCAATATTAAGTCTAGTACACAACATTGCATACATCAAGCTTCCTACAGCAGAAGAAAATCAAACTCTTGAGGTGTCTTAAGACATTGATCCTTAGACAGAATGATTCCATGTCTGAAGGGTAACAAACCCCTCTTGGAATCCTGCATCCTGTACCTGATCAACATTTGATCAATGTACGATGCCTGAGATAGGGCTAACCGTTTGTTCTTGCGATCCCGAATAATCTGGATCCCTAGAACATACTATGCCTCACTCAAATCTTTCATTTGGAACTGAACAGCTAGCCATTTCTTAATGTCAATTAGATACCCTACATCATTCTCAATGAGTAGGATATCATCCACATACAGTACCAGGAAAGCTACTAAGTTTTTGATGATTTTCTTGTAAACACAAGGCTCATCAACGTTCTGGTCAAAGCCAAACGACTTAACAGCAGTGTCAAATCTGATGTTCCAAAATCTAGATGCTTGTTTCAGCCCATAAATGGACCTATTAAGATTACAAACTCTTTGCTCTTGATCTGGAACTATGGCCCGTCTTGTTGAGACATATAGATGGTCTCCTCAAGATTACCATTAAGAAAGGCAATCTTGACGTCCATTTTCCATATTTCATAATCATAAAATGTGGCTATGGACAGGAGAATTTGGATAGACTTAAGCATGACAACATGTTAGAAAGTTCTCTCATAGTTAACTCTCTCAACCTGGGTATAACCCTTTGCCACGAGTCTAGCCTTAAAGGTTTGCACCTTTCCATCTACACCTCTCTTTCGCTTATAGCACTTACACCCAATAGGTCATACCTCATCAAGTGGATCAATAAGCTCCCAGACATTATTGAAGTACATAGACTCAATTTCCTGGGTCAACATCCTCCATTAATTTCTTAAAAGATGACGGATCCTCGACCCCATCACTCATAATGATGTTGCGGGGTTTAGCCAAACCCATGTACCAAACCGGTGGGTTCATAACCCTCCCACTACGTCGAGGCAGTCTCAATTCTTGAGCTGGTTAACTAGACATTCCGACCTCAACAACTCTTGTTGATCTATTGGCCTGTTCAACAACTCTTGTTGAACCCTCAGTAGTTTCAGTCTCACTTGAGATTTCACGTAAAATGAGTTTATTCCGTGGTTTATGATCCCTCATTGGTCTTCTTCCAAGAAGATAGCATTTGTGAAAACAAACAATTTGTTCTCACTCGGATTATTGAAGTATCCGCCTCTCGTTTCCTTGGGGTAGATTACAAAGAGACAAACCTTCAAACGCGGTTCTAACTTCTTTGGGTTAGTCACTAGCACATGTGTCGGATAGCCTCAAATCTTAAAGTGGCGTAATTTCCATAACTCAAAAGGTGTTTCAGAAACACTCTTCGATGGAACGTTGTTCAGGATATAACATGCAATCTCCACTGCATAACCCCAAAATGAGTCATGAAGATAAGCATAACTCATCATAGACCGAATCATGTCCAACAAGGTTCTATTTCTCCTTTCAGATACACCATTCTACGGAGGTGTACCAGAGACCGAGAGTTGGGATGCTATCCCATGTTCTATCATATAGTTCTGGAATTGGAGGTCCATATACTTTCCACCAGGATCAGATCGTAGTATTTTTATCTTCTTACCTAACAAGTTTTCAACTTCAGCCTTATACTCCTTGAACTTGTCAAGGGCTTCAGACTTACGTTGCATTAGGTAGAGATACCCAAACCTTGAATAATCATCTATGAAATAGATGAAATATTCATACCCATCTCGAGCTCTAACATTCATCGGACCACAAAGATGTGAATGTACAAGCTCCAAGGCTTCCTTGGCTCTATAACCTTTTCCAGTAAAAGGTCGTTTGGTCATCTTGCCTTCGAGGCATGATTCACATATCGGCAAGGAGTTTTCTTCTAAACTCTTCACCAACTTCTCAATCCTATTAAGGTTGATGTGACCTAACCTCAGATGCGAAAGATGGGTATTTTCTTTAAGAGAAATCTTTAGTCTTTTAGCTATTATTGCTGTACTGAACATTTCAGTGTTCAACAAGGCTTTTATGACTAACGGCCTTAGTACATATAAGTTATTTTCTATTGAACCATAATCAATTTCCATTCCATTCTTGAAAATAAACACTTTATTCTCAGAAAAAGAGACAGTATAGCCTTGTTCAATGAGACAAGAAACTGAGATTAAGTTCCTCTTAATATGAGAAACTACAAAAACATTATCCAGTTACAGATAGCATTTCTTGTCAACAAATAAGTTCAGCCTACCTATAGCAACAACTGAAACAACCTCACCAGTACCAATTCGAAGAGTCATCTCTCCCTGTGGCAAGGTTTGCCAGGAACTGAATCCTTGGTAAGAGAAATTGGCATGATTGGTAGCATCTAAATCAAGAATCCAGGCAGAATCATCGTTCTCTACCAGACACATCTCCAAGACCAATAAATCATATTTACTATCTTGTCTCCTCTTTTTTAGAGTAGTAGGATCCAAGTCATTTGCCACGAAATCCGTTTCACATGATTCTTTCTACTGTAAGTAATCGATCATTTTAAAAGCTTTAAACGAAAATACTAACGAGTTGCTGAAAAAGAAAAACACATTGACCTACGTTAGGTTTTAAGCAAATACCCGTTGTAAAACAAAACAACATCCAATAAGGTTTTAGCAAAACTAACATGAACCCCGTGTGACATCTAGTTTCACAATGACGCTTCAAAGGTTTAGGACAAAAGCTGCCAAAGGGAGGTCAGTTATCCCTCCTCTGAATTGATAAGTTCTCAACCAATCATTAATACCAAAACAACTTTTGTTCCTATAACGACTAGCCATCATTAATTTGGCCAAAAGATCATTAACTTACTTAACAATCTCCCGTAAGTGTGACCCGCCATTTTAGGCCCTAGAGGTCTATCCTAAAAGGCCAATCCGAAGGGAAAAAGGCCCATTGTGCAAAACCTAAAGTGACCCTATCCAAATTTGGAGTTCACCTTGATATTGACCAATTGCACAAAACCCATCCGAAGGGGGACGCACAAAGGCGACACGAGGGAGTACAGAATGATCTCACGGTGTGAACCAATGATAGAGACAGTAGGACGTGTTGACACACATCCTTCACCCACTTACTATAAACACTCTCTCCATCCACCTTGATATTGACTCATGCAAACACCATCCGAAGGGGGATGCTCCCAAGGCACCACGAGGCCAAGCATGAATCTCACGATGTGAATATACAGGGAGAAACGTGAGTGGAATCATAGACATATCTAATACACCTCTTCCTCCCACTGATTATTTTATAACCTAGGGTTTAGCTTACTTAGAAAAAAACATGGCTAAGGATTTTAACTAAGTGACTTTTAGGTTTGCCCAAGAGTAGCTTTTACCTTGGATAGTGAAACAACTTTTGATCATCATCCATTAAACTCTTTAATAGAGTCTTTGACCAAATTGTCGCTTGCTTGTTGAAAATCAATCTAATTCACCTTTCCAGGTAAGTTCCTAGGTAGGGGTATTACGTTTCCGTCAACTTAAGAACCCTAGCCTAACCAGAATCCGCCTTAGACAAAAGGTCCGTTATAGATAAGGTTTACAACAAAATTAATCTTTTATTTCAACAAATTTAATTCTATTAAACCAATTTTAAAAAATTAATCTAGGTTGCTAAACTCTTTAGAACCATTTGAACTTAGGTCTATCTCAATCCAATTTTAAAACCCTTTTAAAAAACTTGAGTTCACTCTAAATCCGCATGCAACTCTGAATTATCGATTTTAGGTCTAATTTCCTTTATAACACTTATAAGAAAATGATGATGCATGATGATGCTCACTGCATGCAAATATAACTCTTATATTTCATGATGCATACGTATGCTTTCAAGTAATTTCTTCATGCTTCATTATAACATTTATAATGCATGATGCATGAATAATTGCACAACCTAAGGTGGGTTTTAACTATATGAAAAACACTTTGGCATATAAACACCATACATCACATGTATAATAAACCAATGTTGATGAACCGGGTAGAATTGCCTTAAAATCACAAAAGAAAACTAACTATTACAAAGACAAGGAGTCTCTGGTTCAAACAAGCACGAATCGAGTCTTGAATCACTCGAGCAAAGCATAGCGTCTCCAACCATCATGTATTAAGCACCCCATGATCGTCTACACGATAAAACAAATGCTTTTCTTTATCGCTTACCAGCGCTCCCAGAGCAAAACGATCGTTTAGCATTTACTACACAATTGTTTAGAAAAATCTAAACGATCGTTTAGCTATTACTACACGATCGCGTACCTTTACTAAGCGATGAAGCCTAAAGTACAAGATCCCTTAGCGCGCTCTACAAATCGCCCACCTTCCGCGATCGTTGAAACACCTACGATGTTGCAAAGCACCATGGCCTAAGTGATCGCTTAGCTAGCGCCTCCATATCGCATACGTGCAATCGTATAGGTAATAACTAAGCGATGAAGCTTGCTAACTACACAATTGTCTAGTGCGCGCCTTCTACTAAACGAAGAGCATTGCATGCTTCCACTACGATCGTTTACCTTCAGTGCCTACGCGATCGGGTAACCAACGCTAAACAATACAGTAAACGATTTACCCCATCGTTTAGCATTAGGTAAACGACCGTTTAGAAAATACTACACGATCGTCTAGAAAAATCTAAACAATCGCTTAGTTAAATACCAACGATCATTTACCTGAAGCTACATGATACGACCAATGCTTGGTCTTCTTCTTCGTTGAGAACCGCATCTCCATGCTTCGAAGCTTCATCACGAACGACATGACTAACTCAAACTTTTTTAATTACAGACTCGATTGCAAAGTTAATTATGCTCAAAAACACAGGGGCCCTTACAAATTAACACTTTGTAATACCAGAAAGCTTAACAAAAGGAAATTAAACCCGAAACATTCATCAACTCAACCATAAATGCAAAAAACGATTAACCACAAATGCAGACACCCACCGCGACTGTAAGATGAAGTTCAAAACAAAGTTGTAATTTGGAATATCAGAACAAGCTGGCTCTGATACCAATTGAAGGAAATCGAACTCAATATTTCCATGAGCAATGAAAAATAGATTATTCCAAATTACAATCATAAATGAACATTACAAATTACAGCCGTAAACAAAACATACAGTTATACAATCAATACAGAAATTATAGCATGAACAACTACAAATGAACAAGAAGAAAACTCTATGAACATTTGTAGACTCCTCTCCACGCTCCTTCCTCACGAACGCTCGAACACAGCAAACTCGAACACTAGAATAGCACGACGGCTTTGCAGCACGAACACCACATACTCGTCCTCTGCAATCGCCTTGGTCACAAACTCGTCAGCAACAGGAACGGCCTCCACAGAACCTCAACGGTGTCGAGTTAAGTATGACACCACCAAGAATGGTATTCTCAGTGTGAGAATCCAAACTATGGACTCTGTTCGAACTTGGTTTGAGGCAGACGAAGAAGGAAAGAACAATCATGTACACGATTGGGCAAGTGGGAGAAGACAAGAACCTATCGCATATGTCCATGCCCAATCGTTTAGCTAAATCTAAGCGATCGTCTAGAAAAAGCTATGCGATCGTTTAGCTCAGTGTCTGTCGCCTACAAAACACAACATGATCGTTTACTAAAACGCGTTGTCACTTAGTAAATCGATATTTACTTGACAAGCGCCATGAGTTTCTTCTTGTCGAGAGAATACTCAAAAACTAATTTTTTCCAAAAGCTTACTAAAATTAGGAAAATAATTTTCCTTTTAACTCACAGTTACCATGAATCACCAATAGCCACCCACTCTATTGATTATTAAAGAAAAAGAATTAATTATCCAATAATTAATATTAATATAAATATAAATGATAACCAACTTATCATACTATATTTATAATCTATAATTTTAATATTTCATCTCATGAAACATATAAACCATAGTTCTTTTTCTGTTCTATGGTACTTAATGTAAATCTCATTTACATCAATCCTCCACTAGATATATCTCATACATCATACCGATTATATCATATATAATCAAAATACCTCTTGTCAATTTGAACATTTCAAATCAACACCAAGAATTGATCCTCAACTGAATTCATTGAGCTACTAAGGGGATCTTATGGACCTATAGCTCGAAGCTCCAACGGTACGTAAATAATTGACTAAACTCTTTAGTCACGGGATCCACTAACCGTTAACTGCCAGGCACTCCATTAAAGACCGACAGCTGAACTCTCCTTACCACAGATACATTATGTGTCCATCTTAACCAATCAGAAGTGCGACAACCCTTCACAGATCGCTCGTAAGTACAACTGGACCAATAATCGTTATGCCCCTTTAAACATCTGTCTTCTTAAGTACCACTGATCCCTCTAATGAACATAAGTCATAGTCCTACTATGACTGAGTCTTCTCTTCCAAAGAGAAGTTGTGGCCACTATGTTCAAGCTCCGGAATCAGTCCTTAAGGGAGTAATCTCTCTACAATCCTACTTCAGGAAAGAAGTGAATTCCATCTTGTTGATTGAGTTCCCAGCTCCCAGATCAAATAAGCCCCCAAAAATGTAGGCATGTTGAATTGGCAATCTGGCAACTCTCACCCATACTAATCAAAGAACCGCCCTCAATGGCAGGAATTCCTAAAACACTCAGGATTGAGGTCGTGTTACCTATAGTAGTTTAGGTGAGATACAAGTTTCTAGTATCAACGGCGTTATATAAAGAGTTTAGTCATCTTGTGGTCCAGGTCTTATACAAACTCTTTGTATAGGACACCCCTGCTCGCATGTCTCCACATGCATAGTCAGAATCTACCATCTGTAGTAGTTTACAACACTTGCAAACCTCTATAAAGCGGGCCGTATCCGTAGTGTCACCAGGATCAGGTATCCCACCTTAATCCTTATACTACAGATCTATTTAAGTTATCACTTAAGGCATGATCCACTTATATATCACATATACATGTTTAAGTTCACATAAGATAACCAAGGAGCTTTCTTTATTGGATATGAGTAAATGACAGAATTAAATAACACTTATCTTTACCAAAACCACGAGACTCCTGGAGAATTAGGACATCAATCCCAACAGCGGCTCTATTACCAAATTTCAGTTCTGCAAAAGCAGAATGTGAAATTATCTCCCAAGTATTATGGAGCACACAAGGCAGTGGACAGAGTCGGATCAGTAGCTTACAAGTTGAACCTTCAAACAACAGTGTCGATCCATCCAGTGTTTCTTGTGTTGCAGCTAAAGAAATGGGTTGGACAACCAAAACTTTATCTTGAGGACAAGGTAAAGGTGAAGGGGGGAGGTAATGATAGGCCTCCAATTATGTGACAATATCAAGAAAGAAAGAATAAAAAAGAGGTGGTTGGATCGGTTAAGAACGATTTCCAATTCTATTGGGAGAAGTGGAGGTTTAAAAGAAGAAAGAAATGGAAAGAGAGGATAGTGAAGTATAAATATCAAGAGTGTGGAAGGGGAGCTCTCGAGAGTGGGAGTTTGGAAGTCTCTATCATGGAGAAGTCATCGTAGTGTGCCACTCATTGTCTACTTCTACTAAACGATCATGTAGGAGAGTTAAGCGATCGTGTAGCATTTGGTAGACGATCGTATAGAATCTGGTAAGCGATTGTGTAGTAGTTAGTAAGTGATCGTGTAGTATCTTGTAAGCGATCGTGGGGTGTTTGTAGTTGATCGTCTAGTGTTACGATCGTGTAGAGACTATAAACGATCGTATAGAGTTTTGTAAACGATTGTGGGGAATTCGATAAGCGGTCGTCTAGTTTTTGCTTTACTCTTATCGTTTAATAAAGAATTCGTTCATCGTCTAATTGCTATTCCGGAAGATTGAACCAACTCGTTACGTTAATAAAGACTTTCAAGAATCAGTTTCCTAATAAAGAGGGCTTAAAACAATGTCTCTTTGGGCCTTTTTTTTTTTTTTTTTATGGAAAAAGGCCATCAATACAAATGGTTTTCTTGATATCAAGGAAAACCTTTCTTGATAGGATTTTACCCATAAAAAAAAAAAAAAAAAAAAAAGCAAAACCTATTTTCGCTTTAACGCATTAGCGAGAAAAAAATACAAACCGAATGCGAGTTAAATATTTGTTTTTGCAGGTATCTGTTGATGGTCCATGGTTGTCAAGTAATGCTTCTTTCTTGATGGCCATTACCCATCAAGAAAGTGGTTTTTCTTGATGGTTTTTGCCCTCCAACGAATCCAAATACTAGAAATTCACCATTTGAACAAAACTTACAAATTTGTGTCAAGAAATATTTTTTTTTTCTTGATGTACATGTATGTCAAGTTAAATATAAAAATTAAGTGCATCAAGAAATGTAATTTTTCTTGATGGTCTTTTGTCATGACATCAAGGAAATAAAAATTATGTGTGTTAAGAAAGACCAAATTTGTAGTAGTGAACATTCCAGAACTATTATCTTAGTAAATATTTAAATTATAAATTTTTAGAAATTCAGATGGGAATGTGTGATGGTGACAGAGAAAAGTTATGTAGTGATCTAAGTTTTCGTTCTAGCTAGGTCACTACCGCACCATTTTCAATTCCCGGTTTCAGTCCAAAATTCTAAAAGATGATATTTCTATTCTAGGTGTAATTTTGAAACATTTATAGAAGACCGAAGGTAATAAGGCAGGTTTTGAAAGTATAATACTTTTTTTTTCCCAAAGAGTATAGTTGTACTTACAAAACAAATGACAAATCATTTTTTTATGATTTAACAAATTCTCTTAGTATAGGTATATGTAAGGATTACGAATGATCTTAATTTCACAACTGTAATGTTATTTGTCCGTGTTCTTCAAAACGAAAGATGACTCCCTCCCATTGTCAGAACAATCTAAGAGCATGTTAATTATCCATATTACCCTTCGCACTTTAAGTGAGTGTGAAATTATGGTCATCCGTACAATAGTGCTCTCACACGCTAGGCTCTTCATTCCTCCTTCACTCTTTCTCCTTCATCTTTTACGCCTGTGTTCAATTATGTGTTCAACTAATCTAATACAATAATGCTAATCTCACACTAAAGTTAGGGATCTTCCTCCCTCTCTCTCCCTTGCACTCATGCTCTTCCTCACTATCCCTCTCTCATTTTCACTCTTTTTCAATCTCTCACTCACGCTCAAACTTACCACTTTGAACTTTCATTATAATGATGCATAAGAGACGATATGAATAGTTATCATGCTATTAATACACTCTAACAATGTCAATGAATCATCCTTTACTATTTTAAAAAAAAATGGGGTATAACGGCAAAAGAATCATCCGAAATTTACTTCATTCAAATTTACTCTATAGATATATATAGTAGCAAGAAAAACTGAAAATATTTGTGCAAAATAAAAAAAGGAGTTGTCAGTTACTTCTGCCCTGGATTCGCATCATGTTGGCGATAAACAAGTACATCCTGTCCCCCGATTCCTTCTTCTTCCTCGAAATTTAATTACAATTTTATATAATTAAATTTCAAATACAACGCATTCGATCCACAAAAAATCCCCCAATTTCTAAAACAATTATTTCTCTGCCAGCTATCAAATCTCCACCCTCACTCATAAATTCACCTCCCCCAATTCCCAAACACACATCACACACAACCCCTTCCAACCAATCTTGCCATTCCACTAAATGGGTATCTCCAGATTCATTGGGGACTTTCTACAAACATTTGGTGGGCGATCCCGATCAGCGGCGGAATCCACCATTGACGACGGCAAAACAAGGCCCCACAGAATGGTATACGACGACGTACTACTCAGGGCGTTGATTACGGTATTTGGGATGAGAGAAAACGGGAGGATCAAAAAGGAAAAGGCAAAAGGGGTGGTGGAGAAACTTGGGTTGATACAGAGTGAAGAAGAGAAGGCGAGGTTCGAGCTGGCGACGGCGGCGGAGGGCGGCGACGAGGTGGCGGTGGAGGAGGTGATCGGAGAGGAGGAAGGGAAGAGAAATGAATTGCTTTATGAAGCGTTTAAGATATTTGATGTAGATGGAGATGGGTTTATTGATACAGTGGAATTGAAAAGAGTGCTTGATTGTTTGGGGTTAGATAAAGGATGGGGAATTAGGGAGATTGAGAAAATGGTTAGTGTTGTGGATGTTAATTTGGATGGTAAAGTTGATTTTAGTGAGTTTGAATTAATGATGGGTGTTAAATGCCTTTGATTTATTTTATGTTATTATCATTTTTTTCCCTTCTTTTTTTATTTATGTCAAAGTTCTACCAAAAAGTGGTAGTTTTGGCATAATCTTTGTCCAACTAAAGAAAATAAAATGAATAACATTCTTCCCTCAATTTCTACCACCTTCTATGCTTAGTCCTTTTTTGCAAATAGGTTAAATTAACGGTATGTTCTATTCTATTCTAGATCTTATGTTATTTTCCACACTTGGAAGGGTAGAGGAAAATGTTTGTATGTTTGACTTCTTTCTAAATCACCAAAATCACTCTTGGTTATGATAAAAATATTTGGGTAATACTTGAGTTCAATATGAGCACTATTGTACCTGTTTTTCTACCGCCCCTATAATCACATAGAAAATCAAATTCAAGAATTAAAAAAAGATACACACAGCAAACTGGACTATTGGGTATTGCACAAAGATAGATCCAGCTCATAATGCACCTAAATATTATTTTAAAAAAATTTAGAACATGTTTGGGAATAATTTTAAAATAGTTAAAATCTCTTTTGTCACTTTTAAAATCATTATGAAACAAGTTTTTAATGATTCAAAACTAATTTTGATGAATGAAAATTGGATTATTTAAAAGTATAAAATTAATTTTGAGTGATTATAGGGGCTTTTTGAAGTAATTTTGAGCATGACAAAAGTAATGTTTAAACCAAGAGGAAGAAGATGAGCTAAGCAACAGTAAAAATTATTTCTATATTCTCAGTGTATTATTGAATGAGAAAAGTACCATATTAGGCACTGACTAATACTCGAGGCAGACCCATATTGGGTAAAACATAATAAATAAGCTATATGAAAAGGAGGGAAAATAGCTCACAAGAATATACAGAGAAATAACACTTTATCATCCCCCCACAAGCTAAACTGGTGGATGCAACACAGAAAGCTTGGTTCTCAAGTTACAAAAACGTTGTGAAGGCAAAGGCTTCATCAAGATATTAGCGAGCTGGTCCTCAAAGGAAACAAAATGCACAATAAGTTGACGGCAAGCTACTCGTTCACGAATAAATTATTGGTTGATCTCAATGTGGTTTGTACAAGAGTGTAGGACAGGATTAGAAGCTAAGTAAGTGGCGCTGATATTATCATAAAGGAAAACAAGGATAGATGAAGAACATATATGAATTTCAAATAATAAAGATTGAACCCACATCAATTCAGATGTAACATTAGTCACTCTTTTATATTCAGATTCAGCACTTGATCTAAACACAACCTTTTGTTTCGAAGAGGACCAAGAGATTAAGTTACCACCAAGGAAAAAAAAACACTAGCTACTGGTGCTTCAGGGATCATCTGGGAAATTTGCCCAATCAGTACCCATATCACGAGTAAGATATAAATCATTTGAACGAGAGAAATAAATTCCCAGGGAAGAGGAAGCTTTTAGATAACGTAGTATCTGCTTAACAGCGTGCCAATTAGTAGAAATTGGAAAATGCATAAATTGGCATACCTTATTGATTGTAAAACTCAAGTCTGGTCGGGTGATTATACAATATTGTAAGGCCTTGAAGATGCTTCAATACATGGTAGGATCAGCCAGAGACTCACCATCATGAGCCAAGAGAGATGACCCAGTAGCCATTGGTGTAGCAACTTGTTTATAGCCAACCAGCTGGGTCTTTCTAAACAAATTAGCAGTGTATTTAGCTTGAGATAAATGCATAACATCACCTTTTCAAACAACTTCAATTCCTAAGAAAAATGATAGATCACCAAGGTCTTTTAAGGCAAAATTAGTATGCAGAGTTTGAGTGAACTGTCGGATAAAGGTTGCACAAGTTCCAATCAAAATGATATCATCAACATATATTAAAATAAGAATGAAGACAGACTACTTGCTATAAATAAACAATGAGTTATCTGATTTTGTAGTAATGAAACCCCAATCAATTAACCATGAACTCAGTTTAAGAAACTATGCTCTAGGGCTTTGTTTAAGTCCATATAATGCTTTGTGAAGCTTGCACACATGTGAATGTTTTTCTTTCTCAACAAAGTTGGGAGGTTGAGCCATATACACATCCTCATGTAGATCCCCATTAAGAAACGCATTATGTACATCCAATTGTTTAACTGGCCAGTTAAAGTGAACAGCTAAAGATAACAAAATACGGATTGTTGTAGGCTTAACAATCGGGCTAAATGTTTCAATATAATCGATGTCATAGACCTGGTCAAAACCATGAACAACCAACCTAGCTTTGTATCTCTCAATGTCACCATTAGGCATTAGTTTCAATTTGTACACTCATTTGTTAGAATTGATATCCTAAATCTAGTGTATCTCATGCTTTGTAGTTTTGTGAACACAAATTATTTATCAAATAAAATCATAGTTATTTTATTTGACATTTAGACAGGATTAATTCAACCCAATAAACTAAGATCCAAGGTTATATGATGTCATTTGAATAGTATGTAGTTAACATATAGGTGGTTCATGTTCAAATAATAACCTAAAAGGTCTGTAGTAAATGGATGAAGGTTGGGTACCTTTTCCTAGTAACACTGTGGATACAACCCACTTTGTAATTGTTACATGAGATATAAGTGTTGCAAACAATATGAACTATATTATTCATGTAGAGACATGTGAGTGGAGGTATCTTGTATAAAGGAGTTTATACATACACCGAACAGTGAAATGATTAGTTTCTCTTTATAACACTGTTACTTGAAGAAACTAATATTTCACTAGGATGACCATAGGAGACTTGACCTTAATCTTGAATGAGTTGTGAACTCCTGTTTATAACAGCAATCCTTTGATTTGTATGGGTGAGAGTGGTCATGATAGTTGTTAATCCTGAACCCTAATTTCCTTACTTGTGTGTGTTCACTACTGAAACCAATATGGTGAGTAGGTTAATGTGAAAACTAATGTTTAATTGTAGGGAAAAGGGTAAAGAATTAGAAGAAATGTTTAAGTTTGGAAGCTTGACTCTTGGGTGAAGCTAGAAAGTGTTGTTAGTATGTAGCCTATGCGTTGGCTTTATTCTAGGTGTTGAAATTGAGCCATGGGCGTTGGCCTTACCTATTTATTGAGGTTAGTTGAGCTCTTAAAGAAGCCAAGTGTGGTCGAGTGAAGAGAAGCCATGTGTTGGTTGTGCACGCCAAGAGGAGTCGTGTTTAGAGCAAGCAACCCTATGCGTGCACAAGGCATGTGGCAACCAAGTCTTGAGAGGTTAGTATGTGTGTGGCAGTATAAAATGTGTTCGAGCGTGGGCACTGGGTGTTGGAGAATTGCGCATGGACGAACGCATAGCTGCTTACAGGGCTGCACGATGCACAAGAAAATGCGCTAAACGATAAGCTAGACGATAAGTGTAAACGCTAGACGATGAGCGTAAGCTCTAGACGATGGGGCGTGATGTTGGGGTTGATGCCCTAAAGTCTCGTGTCCTGTAGTTGTAAACAGTTTGTACAAATCGTATCCTGTAGTTTGTAAACAGTTTGTACAAATGCTTGTGATGTATAATATATGATATTTTACTTCACTTTTTTATTTTGTTCAGTTGTTTGTTTTATTTTCTTTACCACAAACCAATAAACATAAAATCTCTTGTTATCAGTTTGTAACTTAAGCATGTATGTGGTGACATACAAATAGATCATGTCTTGAGTGATAACCAAAATGGTCTGTAATATATGGATATAGGAGGGAAACCTTATCTTGGTAACGTTACGGATGCAGCCCGCTTTGTGGAATAGTCANGCTTTGTGGAATAGTCACAAGTGTTGTGACTTGTCACAGATGGTCTGATCCCGATCATTCGTGTAGGGGACATGCGAGTGGGGGCGTCCTATACAAAGAGTTTGTATAAGACCTGACCACGAAGTGTTAATGTCTCGTTATATAACACCATTCATGATTGAGACTTCACTTCACTAGGATGACCATAGGAAACATGGCCTCAATCCTGAGTGAGTTGCGAACTCCTGCCATTGAGGACGGTTCTTTGATTTGTATGGGTGCAAGTGGCCAGGTCACCGACTCAAACCTACCATTTTGGGGATTTGTCTGATTTGGGAGCTGGGAACTCAGCTACACAAAATGAAATTCACTCCTTCCCAGATGCAGGGCAAGTAGATAGATAGCTCCCTTAAGGGCTGATTCCAGGGCTTGAACAATGTGGCGTCACACACCTTCTCTTGACCCAAGAGGTGTTCACACATAGTTGGACTATGTTGTATTGTTCATTAGAGGAATCAATGGTACTTAAGAAGTGAGATGTAATTATAGGGGCAAGACGGTAAATTGGCCCAGCTGTACTTACGAGCCTCTGTGAAGGTTCATCATACTCATGATTGGTTATATCCGATGGACACAGAAATATATCTGTTGTAAGAAGAGTCCAGTTGTTGTTCTTTAGTAGAATGTCTGGCAGTTAACGAATGGTGGATCTCATGGTTAAAAAGTTTAGTCAGCTATTCACGTACCATTGGAGCTTTGAGCCACAAGTCCATAAGGTCCCCTAGGTAGCTTGGATAAAGTCGAGAATCAATTTTTAGGTCAGTTTGAAATGTTTAAATTGACAAGAGGGAGTTCGATTATATATGATATAATTGACTAAATGTATGAGATACATTATTTTGGAGAAAATTAGATATAAATATAATTTATATCAAGTAGAAGAGAAATTACTATAATGGATACATGATATCAAACTATAGATTCAGAATATAATATGTTTATATTTATTTATTAATTAATTGGTTAATTATGTGATAATTGGCCGAAAACTTCTCCTGAATCGTGCGTTAGTGGGAAAATAAAATTTGGTTATTGTAACTGAAGAATAAAATGAAAATTGGTTTCATTTTGCAGGGAGTTCGAAAAAAATCGCTCAAGTTGTGAAAACGTAATGATCGCTTAGTTGAGAGCCTATATGATGGTGCCTCATCACCTAATTGCACACCTCGCTTACTAAACGATCGCTCAGCTTTTCTAAACGATCACTTAGCGTGCCGAGTTTTCTAAACGATCGCTTACTAATTACTAGACGATCGCTTAGTAAAACCTACACAATCGTGTAGCTTTCTCTAAACGATAAGCATCTGCTATACGATAGCCTTCTTCTACTTGCTTATTGTTCTATACGATCATCTCTTTCCTCCTTCCTCTACCAATTCCATCAAAGACCACTCTTTGGATTCTCACTCCAAGAATACCAAGGGCTCTAAGTGCTGGTGTCATCCCCAGCCTTGTTTGTTCGTTTGCTGTCGTTCGTGTAGACAATGGTGCTGTTGGTTGCCGACTGTTTGTTGGGCGATAAAGACCGTAGAGGGTTGCTTCCACTGGGTTGAGTTCGAAGTGAAGACATTCTTCAACTAGAAAGATCCGAACACGCTCATGGATACTCTTGTTTAAGAGTTTCTTCAATTGGTATTAGAGCCAGGTTCTGATATTCCAATTTCATTGATGCAACGAATTGCATATACATTCATAGTGGGTGCATATCTGCTCTGTTTAATTATTAAATTGATGTGGATGTGCGGATTAATAGTGTTATCTAGGATGTTACCTCGGTTTGATTTAATACTTTTGCATTTTGGTTAATTGTAAAGGCCCCTGCGTTTTTTGGCATAATTATTTGTATTCAAGTCTGTAATTCAAAGTCCATTTGAGTCTTGAATCGTTCATGAAGAAGTTCGGAGCAAGGGTTGTTGTTCTTCGAGGAAGAAGACGATGAAGGGTTGATCGGGTTGTGTAGACGATGATGTAAGCGATCATTGAGTATCGGATGCTCGGGTATCGTTTAACGCGCGTGCACATTAGACGATCGTTTAGCTCAGCAAGCTTCATCGCTTAGTAACGGACTAAACGATCGCGGAGTAACGCACGGTAAATTATTTACCTCTCACCGCATAAGTGATCGCCTAGACGATCAAGCTTTGCAGCCTTGTTGTCGTCTAAACGATCGTTTACCTTCGATGTTTACTAAACAATGGAGTTCTCCTAGCGGTTCAAGACCCGGTTCGCTTGTGAACCGATTTGCTGGATGGAAAATGTAATAGATAGAGTTATTTTATTCTAGTTTTTGTAAAGGTTCATCCCAGTCCATTAATCCTTGGTTTTTTTTACATGCGATGTATGGTTATTTATATGTCATATGTTATGTACATATAGTAAATCTTACCTTAGCTTATGCATTGATCATGCATCATCTCTTTATTTTAAATATTATAATTTAGAGAAACATGATTTAATTTTGTAAGAGCATGTTCATGCACCATATAATATAAGAGTTATATTTATGCATGCATAAAAAGTATTGACATGTATCATCTTTATATTATAATAGTTATAATATAAGGGTGAATGGAAAGCATGTTTGCTTGGTTATTACGCATATATAAAAGTTATGTATAGTAATGACCGGACATTGCATGAAGCATGACACATAGGTTTCTTTATAAGTGTTATAAACACCTAGTTGTATGTGATGTATTTTAGTTATTTCTTTTTAATGGTTAAAGAGAAATTAGAACTAAAAGCAATAAGAAAGACATGCATGCTCACTTAGGTTTAATTCACGGTTTTAAATTGTTTAAAACTTGAATGACATAGACCTAAGATTATGATTCTAATATGATTAGAAACCATTAAGCCTTAATATTTTAATCAATTTAATAGGATTAAATTGACTAATAAAAGGTTAAAGTGTAGCAAATCTATCTATAATGGACCTTTTGTCTAAGGTGGGTTTTGTCTAGGCTGAGGTATTTAAGTTGACGGAAACGTAACACCCCTACTTGGAACTTACCTGGAAAAGTGAATTAGATAGATTTCATGCATGCATGAAAGCTAAGGACAATCCATTAAAGTGTTTAAATATGACTACTTGAACTTGTTCATAATTCATAGACAAAAGTTGTTTATGAGGGACTTAAAAAGACGACTTAGACTAAAATCAGTAGTCGGATTGTCTAGGTTAATGAACCCCTAGGTAGAACATTCAGTGGGAGGTACTTGGGGATATGATGTTTCACTTAAACCTTTCACGTTTCTCCTATATAGTCCACACCGTGAGATCTACCCTCGGCCTCAAGGCACCTTTGGCGTGTCCCCCTAATGGATGGTCTTTGGGTAGGTCAATATCAAGGTGGATAGAGAGAGTGTTCATAGTAAGTGGGAGCAGGAAGTGCGACAGCATATCCCTTGGTCTCCCTCGTTGGATTGAATAAAGTTATTGCGCATCGCCTCGAGACATCCTGGGAGTGTCCCCCTATAGGATGGCAGTTTTGCACGTTTTTTTTTATTTGATCTCCTGTAAGAGGATAAGGTTACTTAGTCTCTTGTCCTAATATGCTTCTTCCCTACGACGGGCTCATAAAGGCGGGACTCTGGCACTGAAAGCGAGGGATCACACTTACGTGAAATTATTAAAGGTTAACAGTTTGGGACCAAATAAATGGTGGTTGTTAGGTTTAATTCCAAGAGTTGGTTCTGCCTAATGGTTGAGAATGTCTCATCCTAGTGAAGGGGCATCTGATCACCCCACCTGTGACGTTTGTCCTACCTCACTAGGGCATCCTTACAAAATAGAAGTCTTTCACTTAGGGTACTTGAAACTGTTTTGCAAAATTAATTGGTTAAAATGTGGTTAAGCAAAATCTAATTAAAGTTTTGTTCGTTTTTTCAGTAACAATCTTTTTAAAATAGCCATAGCCACGTTAGCTTCGCTTAGCGTAGAAAAATTAACTGGTGATAACTTTTTGACATGGAAACACATGATCACGACAATACTTATCATCGAGGATCTCATGTTTTCCCTTATGGAGGTCTGTCCTCCTATTCTAGCTTTGAATGCCGCTCGAAATGTTCATGAGGCATACGAGCAATGGATACAGGCGAATGAGAAGGCCCGAGCATATATCTTGGCAAGTCTTTCTGAAGTCATGGCCAAGAAACATGAGCCCATGGTCTTAGCTCATGAGATCATGGAGTCCCTGCGGGGAATGTTTGGACAACCGTCTGAACAGCTTATGCATGAGGCTCTAAAGTATATATTCAACTCCAAAATGGAAGAAGGATCGCTTAGTGTGCCGAGTTTTCTAAATGATCGCTTACTAATTACTTGACGATCGCTTAGTAAAACCTACACAATCGTGTAGCTTTTTTTAAACGATAAGCATCCGCTATACGATAGTCTTCTCCCACTCGCTTATCGTTCTACACGATCATCCCTTTCCTCCTTTCTCTACCAATTCCATCAAAGACCACTCTTTGGATTTTCACTCCGAGAATACCAAGGGCTCTAAGTGGTAGTGTCGTCCCCGATCTTGCTTGTTCGTTTGCTGCCATTCGTGTAAATGATCGTGCTGCTGGTTGCCAACTATTTGCTGGGCGATAAACACCGTAGAGGGTTGCTTCTGCTGGGTTAAGTTCGAAGTGAAGATAGTTTTCAACTGGAAAGATCCGAACACGCTCATAGATACTCTTGTTTAAGAGTTCCTTCACGTGAGTGCTAGACGACGGCGTAAACAATAGACGATGAACGAGAGCAAGAGCGAGACGATAGGCGCAAAGCTGGACAATTGAGGCTTTGTGTGCATGCAGGCCAGGATAGGCATTGAGTACAAGATGCTGGCTACTCAATGTGCCTTAGAGCTATGCATTGGAGTAAGACTGATTGTGCATTGGTCAAGCTTGGCATGCGATGAGTAGAGCTTGCATTGGTCAGGCTTTGCAAAGCTGAAAGTGCTAGAGCTGCGATGATGATTGAAGCCAAAAGAAGGCCAAGGCACAAAGCACATGCGTTGGAATAGGTTTGTGTGAGAGCTATAGTGTGCGTTGAACCTAGTTGGAAGCATGTATTGATAGTAGGTGAAGTAATCAGTCTTAAACGACTGATTAAGGTCACCAACTATCCTCCGAAATTAAGTCCAATTGAGTTGGAGGTGTCATGCTAGGAATTTATGATAAATGGTGGGAGGCAGTATAAAAAGGAGGTTGAACTTCAAAAGGTCAGTTTGAACAATTCCTCTGTGAAAATTGAGAGTTCTTGGTGTCGTTGGAAAGATCTGTGAGGCTAGTTTCAGATGCAGTGCTACCGGAAGAAGATCTGACCGGAATAAGGCTGGAGAAGGAAGAAAGTGACAAGAGGTTCAGTTCACGGGTGAATTCAAGCCATCGATGAAGAAGTGAGACTCCAGGACGAATCACAAAGAGTTTGATGCTGAAATTTGAAGCTGAAATTTTAAGTAAACTTTCTAAGACAATTATAAATAAGTTTGTAGAAGGAAATTTCTTGAGATGAGCTTTAGAATTTGAGTTATTGATGAAGTAAGTCAAATATGGAATTCTATGAACAAGCAGGCGGCTGCTTGGGTTGAGTAAGTTGGAACTCACAGTAGGCGCTCGAACAGACTAAGGGTGGAGCACCCCTATGCGTTTAACCTACTGTTTGGTTTAAGGAGGCTTGCGTTGAAGTCTTGGATGCATAGATGCCTATGTGAATGACCATGTGTGACTGAAGGAACACTTAGAGCAAGTGTTGGTTGCATAGTAAGGATGCATTTGTGAAATGTGTTGGCTGCATAGCAAGAGCCAAAATCTCAAGGACATTTCTAAGTACTTGACCTACAGCCAGGTATGCATTTGAGTGAAGGTCTTCTAGGGGAAGGTTAAACACAAGCTTAATTAAGAGTTAGTCTCAAAAGGGAGACCATTGCTAGTAGCTAAATATATGTTGTTGTGTCCAAAGGATTGACACCATTGCTAGAAGCATATCAACCTTTAAGAAGTAGCCCTAAAGTTGTGAATGACTAAGTATTTACAATGTTTTTAAGAATCCACAATTTTGAGAAAAATTATTCTCATGCTAGCTATTTTAAAAAGTAGTTTTCCAAGCAAAATATGAGTTTATGTTTTCAAACGCCATGTATGAAAGAATGTTGTAAAAAAATTTATGTGTATTCATATGCACAAAGCATGCGTTAGAGCCTTTAAAGACATGTCTCTATGCATTTAGGTATACATGCTTTAAAGAGTAAGTCGTAGTATGACTAATGTTACTTTAAGCTCGATATTGAAGGACATGGAGAAGGTATCCGAGCAACTCAATACTAAAGGACACTAAGAAGGTATCTGAGCAGTAGTACCTAAGGTATGACGGTACTTAATTATAACCACGTGCATGTAGGTAGTTTAACGTCGAGAGATTGAGCAAAAGGGTTCTTTCTTGACTAAGGAATTGACGTTGGGACTTAACCATAGCAAGGTTACTCACAACTAAGGATCAGTTTAATGTTTTATGATGAAAACGGCTTTACATGTTTAATGCTTGGAAAGTTTTCATTTTAGTACAAGGTTACTGCAAAGACTCATGTTTCAGTATGATCTCTTTATTGAGACTTATGCATGATAACCTATTTTCTTTCTTAAGTCACTCATTGGGCTAGTAGCTCACTCCGTTTTTCAAATATTTTCTTTTTCCAAGTAGCGGTCAAATCCTTCGAAGATAGTTCTACATCTGCTCTACTACTTAAAGTTAGAAGTTCTAGTAACCCGTCAACTAGGTGGTTACTGTAAATATTTGTACACATGTTGTAGTTGTTTCATGTAGGGACTAAGTTTTGGGAGCTAGGACTTACGAGACTTGGGTTGTAAATTTTGTAATGTTTTATGTTTAATGGTTAATGTATGTTTGGCCTTAGTGGCAGCCACTGTTGGGTTTTATGTCCTAAAAACTCGCAGTTTGTAAAATAATAAACATTTTCTATTATCAATATACTTTTTATTGATCTCATAAATTGTATGAAAGTCTAAATCCAATAAACTAAGACCCATGACTATTGGATGAGTACTTGAACTTTATGTGGAGATATATGAGTGGATCAGGTTCGAGTAAATAGTCAAAATGATCTATGGTACATGAATGAGATTAGGCACCTTATTTTGGTAACACCATTGGATGTGGCCTACTCTGTAGTTGTTATAAAGAGTTGTAAAGTACTACATACGATGTGATCCCAATTTGTACATGTTATGACATGAGGAGTGGGGGCGTCTTATGCAATGAGTTTGCATAAGATCAAGATCAAGAAATAAGTCACTCTTACCTTATAACGCTGTTTAATGTTTAAGACTGACTATTTCACCTAGATGACCTAAGTAACTTGATCTTAATCCTGAGCTACCTATGAACTCCTGTTTATTCAGGATTACCCTTAGATTTGCATAGTTGAGGATTAGCTCAACAGCGCTAGCTCAATAAGACTCCCATTTCAGGGGTAAGACCGGATAGATAGCTGGGAACATAGGGTGCAACACGGAGTTCACAACTACCCGATTTAGGGATAGGAGAAAGGTTGTTCTCTCAAGTACTGAATCCAGGTATGGAAAAAGGGGCCCCACCCTCTCACTGGGCTAAGAAAGTTTGGTTTAGTGATTAGATCACAAACCAGTTGTTCATTAGAGGATCAGTAGGGACTTGAGGAATAAGATGTAATCTCGGGGGTGAAACAGATATTTGACCCAGTCATTATTATGAACAACCTGTGAAGGGTCGACCTGCTGATTATGGTTAAATCATGTGGACATAATATATCTATAGTGAGGGGAGTGTAACTATGGGCTTTAATGGAGTGACCCATTAGTTAATGAATAGAGATTAATTTGGTCTAATGAGTTTAGCCAATTAATCTCAAATCATTGGAGCCCATGATCTGTAGGTCTGCGAGATCCCCCTACTAGCTCGTAACGGGCTAGCTCTAGAATAGCGTGATAAGTTAATTTGAAACATTCAAAGTAGAATTAAGGGAATTAGTAATTATATGAGATATAATTATATGTTTAATTTTAGAATATAAACAGAATAAGAGAACTTATATATTTAAATATGATTTAAATATATAAGATAGATATGTGTTAAAATTAATTTAATATTTGATATTAAATTAATTAAATTTTATTTAATAATTAATTTATGAAATTAATTAATTTTTTCATTTTTTAAAATAAAAATAGATTTTATAAAATCAAATTTTTATTTTTAGATAAAATTGAAAAAGTAAAAACCAAAAACACACAAAATGGAAAAAAAAGGTTTTTCCATTATCCATCACCAAGTAGCTCACTCAAATGTTATTATCATTGCCTTGTCTTCTCCAAGCATGAGCTGCAACTCATGCAACTCTTCTCTTTGCATGTTGATCTACAATATAATGAAGAGATTGGAGTGAAAATCGAGCATGCAATCTATAGAGATTTTGAGAGAAATTTTGGTTTGAAGAAAGAGTTCTTCAGCTGATTTTCTACAGTGAGCATTTCTCCTTCTACCCTTGATTCAAGTTTTTTTTTAGTCCTACAACTCAATCTAGAGCACCAAGAGAATAGTAGGGAAGATCTTGAGGTGGTCTACAACAAGATTTGAAGAAGATAGCAGTTGGTGAAAGAGCTTTGAAGAAGTTCTACAAGAGGTATGTCTTGAAACTCACTTTTTTCAACAAAAGCATGCTTTATATTTTGCCAAAATTAGTGAGTGCTTAGAGGATCCTTATGCTTTCATTGCTGTTGATACAATCCTTCAGCCACTGTGTTTGAGATTGCATATTGCTATAAGATGTTTTAAAAAAAGTTAGTAGGTAGTAAGTGTCATAAAAGGGTTAATAACTGCTGCAATCATGTCCTTACCTATGCTAAAAGAGTAGTCTAGGAGGGGGTGTGACAATAGTCGACTCAAAAAGCCTACCATTTTGAGGATTTGTCTGATTAAGGAGCTAGGAATACAACTATACAAGATGGAATTCACTCCTTCCCATTCCTTGGGAAAATAGAAAATTTTCTCCCTTAACCGCTGATTTCGAGTTTTGAACAATGAGGCATCAACCTCTCACTGGCCCGAGAGGTGTTAGTTTATAGTTGAACTATAAACTATTTGTTTATTAGAATAATTAGTGGTACTTAAGGAGTTAGATATAACTACAAAGGTAAAACAGTAATTTGACCTAACTATAGTTATGAGCGATTTGTGAAGGGTCGACTTACTGTTGATTGGTTATATCTATAGACACAGAAATATATCTACAGTGCAAAAAGTGCAGCTATCGGTCTTTAGTGGAGTGATTGGTAGTTAATGAATATTGATTAATTGGATTAAAGGAGTTTAATCAATTAATCTCATATCATTGGAGTTTCTAATCTGTAGGTCCATAAGGTTCACTTGTTAGCTCACTAAAGGATAGTAATGAGGAATGATTTAAATTGTTCAAATCAAATGAGGAAATTTTATATTAATGAGATTAATATATAATGGTTAATCATAGATGTGATCTATAATCCAAATTACGTAAGAGAGATATATTTGAATAAGATTCAAATATTAGATACATATGAATTAGATTTATAAAGAGATGTGGACATATAAATATGTAATATTTGTATGTTAATTAACTCCATATTAAATATGATTTAATATAGTTACTTAATTAATTAATTAATTAATGGTTAATTAATTGATTAAGAAATAATGTGATTGGAGGTCAGCATAAATATATGATATTTAATGATGATTAATTAAATGTATATTAAATAGGATTTAATATATGGTTATTTAATTAATGTGTCAATTAAGTAAATAAGGATTATTTAATTAATTAGCACTAAGGGCATAAAAGGAAATTCTTACCCCTTCTCCATATAAATACATCCTTATAGTCATTTTAGGCAAGTTTTTGATATCACACAAAAAAAAAAAAAAAAAACTAGCCTCCACCTTCTTTTTAACTTCTCTCTAGAATTTTGTACCCTTTTCCTCCTTAAAGTTCTTGGAGACCACACTTCCAAAGTTCTTGAATCCTAGGAAATAGCAAGGTGATATCATTGGTATTGTCATTCTATGTTTGAGAAGTTCGAGATTATTAACAACGATGGAAAGAGAAAACTAGAGAAATCAACAAAGGTAGGTTGTGATTTCTCCTATTATTCATTTTTCAAGCATGCTTATGTTTTCTTTGAATGTTTATCCTAAAATTACATGTTTTATTTTACTGTTTTTGTTTCTTTAAAAATCGGATTTCTAAATACAAGGCATTCTCACGCTTCCACTTGGGATTTGATCCCCTTACCATTTGCAACCAATGACTTTATATATTCATATGAAGGGGGCACAAGAGTCCATGTATTATTTCTTTGTAGAGCATCAAATTCAACTTGCATAGCTTGTTTCCATTCAGCAAACTTAACAGCAAGTCTTAAACATAGAGGGTTCACTAGGGATAGAAGGGAAGAAGAGGCAACAGAAGTTAGCCATACTTTAGACTTGACAATACCAACTTTAGAACGAGTAATCATGGGATGATTGTTGGCAGTAAGTGGAAGAGAGGTGGAGGCAGGTTGTGGAATAGATGGAGGTGAGGAATGGGAATTCGAAATAGGAGAAGATGAGGCAACGAAAGAAGAAGAGGAAGAAGCTTCTCCGGTCACCATTGACAAATTTAGATTGAGAAGAGCCCTCAACAAATTTAGAAGGAGAAGAGCCTTAGCTCTAATACCATAAACGAAGAGGATGAAGAAGAGCTAAGCAATAGGAAAGTTTCTTTCTTTACTCTCAATGTATTATCAAATGAGAAAAGTACTAGATTATAGAGGCACTTACTGGTACACGTGGCAAATCCATATTGGGTAAAACATAACAAATAAGCTGATATGAAGAGGAAAAATAGCCCACAAGAATGTTCAGAGAAATAACATTTTATCAATTTTAACAATTTCAAAATCACTCCTAAATATTTACTTATTTATTTATTTATTTATTAAAAAAAAAAAAAAAAGACTCCCTCTTGCTAGCATAGCTAAGAGATATATAACATACTATAACTATAACCTTTAGTTTGGGGGTTTTTTCTTTTTGAATATTTTTTAGTACTTAGAAAGTCGATTCAAACAAAGTTTTTAATGTCAATAAGAGCCTAATTAAGTTGTTAAGGAAGTTTTACCTAACCTCAAGTTAGTGTATGGTTTGAATTTCTTACTAAAATAACAACAAAAAGGCAAACAACAACAGAGTAAAACGGGAATTCATAATGACCATAAAAAGCAAGCAAATGAGAAATGCCTTGTTGAAAATTAACACAGCAAACAGAAAGGGAGAAGTCTGAAGTACTATCTATCATACAAGCCAAGCCAAACACATGACAGTGATAAAACAATGCTGGTGTTGAAAGGCAAAGAGAGGAAAGGCTAATTTCTAGGCCATATCCCAGAAACACAGCTAACAGCCTCACTACCCATTCCACTTTTCATATGCATATCTGAGTTCGGGAGCCCTGCGGTCGGGTTCTGCCCCGACATCGTCACACCCGAATAAGAAACGTCATCTCCAGGTAGACCGAGTGGTGATGCAACATTCGACATTCTCCGAAGCGCCGTTAGTGGTTGCGGCGTGCTCAAATGACTTTGCAGCAGCTGATTTAAGCTGCAGGTCATTGAGCCCCTAGCAAGTGTATCTTCAGCCAACTTCACCTAAAAATCAACAAAATATTGCTTTCAACTTTAAATTATACACCTTTCTTTAAGCACTTAGAAAATCATTTTTGAATAAGTTTTCAATAAAACTTTATAATGTACCTTAGCTCTCAATGCGTCTACGTCTGATTTAAGGACACGGTTGTTCGTATTAGCATCACGATATTGTTGACTGGCATCTAAAAGCTGGTTGAACAAGGTTTCATTTTCTCCTTTCAATTGTTTCACCTAAGAAAAAACTGACCTATTAGAGCAATAAAAACACAAACGATAACTCCAAATTCTTAAAGTCTCGTTTAGTGGTTACTCTCGGCCGATCAATGTCGACTCTAGACACAAACTAACACTAAAACTGTTTCCTCAATTTAGAGATAATTGTCTTTACTTATACGTTGAAGAATTATCCATATACCTGGTTCTCAAGTTCAGCCAAATGAGCTTGTTTTCTTTTTCTTGATCTTCTTGCAGAGTCCCTATTAGAGATCATTCTACAAGTGAAAGCCAAGGAGAAGAGATCATCAGATGAATAATAATGAATGAAAGTGAAATAATAATTAAAAATAAATAAATGACCTTCTGATTCTCTTCAAAGCAAGAGGGTCAGTGCTTTGTTCACAAGAGCCAGCTTCAATTTCATCATCAGATTGATCTTCAGAGGATCCACTATTGTTACCTCTTTGGTGATCTCTGCCCATCAAATTACTGGCTGATGTTGGGCTACTCACTGACCACATCAAACCCTTTTATTACACACATAACCAAAATACATTTTTTTTCCATTCTGTACGTGACGACTCTTTGCATTTTAATCTCTATACTTGTCGTATATTTTAAAATCAGTTTAAGATTTAGGAAAGAAAGATTAATAGAAACTATTTTTTTAAAGAAACAATAGCCTTAAAGTAATGGTATAGAGATTCATTTTAGGTTTTAATAAATATGGAAAAACTAAATTTGAATATTTAGAAATATAGCTACAGACTAAATTGAATAAGTCTGAAAAATACCAGCGAATTTTAATGGCTTGTTGCTCACTACACATATAAAGAGCTTCCTAGTTTCTCTTTCACTCCAAAAATAAAAGTGGAAATGGAATTGTTCTTTAGTTTAATTTCATTATTCCCTTTTTGTTTGTTCTGATTTTCTTTTCTTTTATTGGGGACTTCTTTTTGTACTTTTTTTAGTTGTTTTGATAATAATAATTGAGAAATAAACTATTTTCAGTTATATATATATATTGTAGATTATGAAGAATAAAGCTCTCACCCTATATATATTTTTATCATTTCTGGCTGGGCCTTTTTCAACTTGAAATTTTGTAGTGGGTCATCAGTCATTTTTATATTGCTTTTCAAAGAGAAAATTTTTGTCTTGAAAATTTCGAAAACGACATTTCTTTTATATTCACTTTTTTTTTTTTTTAATATAACTTAAATAAACATGGAAGATATGAAAACAAGTCTTCTAATAAATGATACCTTAGTTAAGTTATACTTAAATCATTAGTATTTATGTTTAAATATATATGATAAATTGCATAATAATAAGAGAATATTTTACGATCTAGTTTATTGTTAATGAAAGTGATAAATGTAATATAACAATAATTCATTGTTTTTTATACAAATAAATCATTTAATTTTGATGATACTTGAATGTAGTTATAATATTATTATTAGAAAAGGCATGTAATTAGTTAATAGTTGTAATTGATTAATTAACTAAAATTTTGATGCAAGTCAATCAATGATCTACCGCTGATTCTAATGTTTCTCTTTTCTAACTATTTAAAAAAAAAAATGTACGTTTTCCATTTTAATATACGAAAATGCACGTGCTTCTCCAAATTTTTACAAATAATAATAAATAAAAGTACATAGTTCTCAAGCATATTTATATAAATACTTTATCTGCCCCACAAAATTATTCGTGCATACACAAATATCACCTAAAACATTTATTAAGTTTAAAAAATGTATTGTATCCTTTCATAATTAATTAGAATCACCTATATTTTATCTTAATAAAAACAACCTTAAATGGATACTTGTTTCAAGGGTAAAACTGTTGAAAATATTTTAAATATAACAAAATAAAATTATCTATCAATAATAGACCGTGATAGATCACAATAGACTTCTATATCGCTGAGTGATAAAAATTTAATATAGAAATCTATCGTGATCTATCGCAATATACCAATGAGATGGACAGTAAATTTTGCTACATTTTAAAATAAATTTGTCTATTTTCTTTTATTTGAAAACAAATCTTAAATTTCAATAGTCATCTTAAAAAAATTCTATCACTCTCCAAAATTACATTTCTACTTACTAAAAGATAATTCCAAGAATCGAAATTCCTAATAAGTTATAGATATGAACACCATCGTCTCGTATTTATAATATAATATTCTTTATAAAAAAAAAACCACAACAAAATCAACAACAATTAAAATTCATATAAAAGATGAAAACTTAATATATATATATATATTAAATTNAATAATGGCCATACCAATAGAAGATTGAGAATCTATAGTGGGTGAAAAGCTTGAATGCTTATGAGTAAGATTCTGTGACCATAAAGAAGCCTCCGCCAGCCCACCCCCACAGTTAACAATTGCGTCCATTATCTCCTGCAACTTTCAATTTTATTTTATTTTTTAAATAAAAAACAATTTTATTAATTAAAAAAACAATAATAAAGCTGCATGAGAGCTAAGAAAATTATCATTCTATATTTTAAAATATTCAATTTTTTCATGCATTTAACAAAAACCCTACGTGAATATTTAAAATTATTAAACTAAATAAAATATTTCATATCTTGCATACGAATTTCCATTAAAAAAAAAAAAAAAAAAAAACTAATAAAATTATTAAGGATTCCATTATCACAAAATTCTTGTTTTCAGTATTTTTGTTAGTTTGTTCCACCCTTCGATGATAGTTTATCACATAATAAACTTTAATGGTTAGAGTCGATTGGAAAAAGAAAAATATAACTCATGATATACTTGATGTTAAAAATTGTAATTACGGAGAGAAGATAAATATATATAATTTTTAAAGAATTTATAAAGAGAGATTAGAACGGACCCGATTATTTTTTACAAAGAAATAGCTGAAATCGATGTCGCCAAAGAAGCAGGTGGCATCGGTGGAATCCTGAAAGTTTTTGCCTCTTTTAGGGCTTCTAACGACTTGTTGATCGCGTTGTTCGATTTTGAAAATGTCGTCATCGGGGTCGATAACGTCGCGGGGAGAGATCGTGGCGGCTCTTTTGAGGAATTCTTCAAGAGCCAACTCGGAGGCGCTACGCTTCATAGTGAATTTGTCGTCGGAAGATCGGAATAAGACGGCGGACGACGACGGAAATAGAGGAATTATGCTTCATTCGGCAGAAAGAGAGGAGGAGAGAGAAAAGGGGAGAGAGGAAAGGAGTGTGGGAGTGATATATAGGGTTTAGAGTGGAGGGAAAAAAAAAAGGAAGTAAGCCAAGGGTACGTTGTTTTCAGAAGAGGTGGCGTGGGACTGTGAATGAAAGTGGACGGCACATGAGGTTAAAATGTCTGACGTGGCATACTGACCAATTTGCCCTTCTACAAAGTGTGTAATTATAGATTGCCCCCAGTTTGAGTCACTCTGCCACTCAAATATTTAAGGATGTTTGGACCTCAATCTGAATTATAATAGTTTGTGTTAAAAGTATAAATTATTTAATTTGAATAGTTAATAGTAAACTCTGTAACAAAAAAAATAAGAAAGATAATGAGTGAAAAATAGTAAATACAGTAACAAAAAGAATTTTGAAATAGTATAAATAATATTTTCATAATTGGAGTCTTAAACATGAAGTAGGTTATTAACCTACTATGATGATCCAAACATTCTTTCGCATATCCATATATTCAACACTAGCATAAAACGATAAATAGCTAATATGAGTATAGTTATCAACAATCATAAAAAGGTAAATAGTTGATATGAGTTCTATACTGAAAAAATGTTTTGCTAAAAAAATTATTTTTATTTAATCTATTTTGATAAAACTTCTTAAAATATATTATAAATATATTTCAAAACTTATTTTTAAGTGGTTATTAAATTTTTTTAAATGATTTATTTTTAAAATTAAATACTTAAAATGTAAAATCCTCGAATCGGCACATTTTTTTTTTATATATAAAAAATTTGGTTAAGTCAGACATTAACTTTTGGATGACATGTACAATTTTAAAAAGATGGAGGTGAGAGTTTAGTAGCCGGCCGGGAACTTAGTGGCGAAGCAATTGGGTTTGATAGTGGTGAGCTGGGAGCCGTTGGATTGGAATAGTGGAGAATCCGTAAGGGAATGGAGAAGCTGACATGTGGAAGAAAGAATATGCTATTTTTCCATGAGGGCCCCACAGCAGAATTGTGATTGACTTTTATGAATTCAATAATCTCTCTTCCTATTGCCAAGTTGCAGAGAATAATTGTCCTCCTTTTATTGAAAGTAATAAGAGAAATGGGGGTGTACGACAAATTTTAAAGTTCCGTTCTGAAAAATGGTAAAATCGACCAATAATAAGATTTATGATAAATATGTACATGGTTATAAATTTTAAATTTCTGATTTGTCCTTATTTGATTCGTAGTTATTGGTGAAAATACAAATACATGATAAATGTAGAATTATAAACAAGATCGAATTTTGTATACAGAGTAATTGCGGATTTTCCTCAAGAACGACTGTTCTTCCTGGAAGAACTGCTCTCCTAATTTTTGTCATGTAATTAACATAATCTACATATTTTATTATTAATTTAGATTCTGTTTAACCACTTTTTGAATTAATCTCACTCAAATTAAATATCCAAATTTTTCTACCAAATTTATATTTTAAATTTTCATATATTATCAAATTTCATTTTATCATAAAAAAAAAATAGCCATTAATTTTGTTACTCACATAAATGTTTATCCATTTACATTTTGTTGTGGTTTTTTTCACAAGCTTTTGTTTTTTGTATGGCTTTACAATGGATTAGACTTCTCTTTTCCTTTTTTCCTCTTTCCATTGATCTATCGATTTTCCTCTTTTTTTTTTTTCTTCCTCTGTTCTTGTATGAGGGCTCAATCTTCTTTTGTTTCATTATTATAATCAACTTTCTTTGTTTTGCAGCCAAAGAAGATGAAATCTTGTTCATTGGAGAAAATCAGAGTTAGACACTACAATAAATCGAAACTTTCGCGGTTGCAGAGAACACTGGAAAATTGGAGTTATGATTTTTGGTGGTGGTTGACTATTTTCTAATATAGCTGTTCTTGCAAATACACTATATATTTAAATAATAATTTAACAAAAACATAACTTTCTCTTCCACCTTCTGAGTACATTATTATCAATTTTGGTTTATCTAACTATTTTCAATTAGTTTAATTTTTTGTTACCAAATTTAGTTTTATCTAACTCTTTTTTCATTAGTTTAAACATGTTGTTAACAACTTCAAAATGTAATATAAAGTTAAACCTATTTCCAGTTTTGAGACTCCTAAAATTAATTAATATACATTTACAGATGTAATATGAAATTATTCGAATTTAACCTTCATTTTTCGTGTTTCCTACTTTAAATTAGAGATTTTCTCTAATTTTTCTCCAACAATATGTATTTGAATCTATCTTTTGTATCAGATTCTGTTTCATTACTATTATTATTTTTTTATGCATTTTGTTATTATATTAATTTTTGTGTATATTATTAGTATTTATATAGTTTATATTTTTAAAAATATAATCTAATGATATAACAATATATCATTGGTATATAAATATATTTATATACTTATTTATTATTATGATCGACTTGTTTTAATATTGTTCATTTAAATTTTTTTTTTAAAAAAAAAAAAAAAAAAAAAAAAAAAAAAAAAAAACCTTATTTCCAAAGTTTCAATATATTTATAATTTTGGTGAAAAAAATCTAAGTACTCTCTTCCCTACATATTTACAAATATATATGTAAAAAAAAAAAAACTATAATTCTACTTTATCTCCCTCTTATCTCATCTTTTTCTTTCTTTCTTTCCTATTTTCCATTTGCAGCAAGCTTGTAGTGATAACCTCCCCATAACATCTTTAAAACCTATGTTAGCACACACTCCTCATTATAATCACATCTTGGGTCACCTCTTTTAGAATCTTCCATTCTTTTTTCTCTCACCATCACCGTTACATTTCGGTTTGCATGACGGTTAAATCTTCTTTTATTCATTATCAACTGGTTTTATAAGCAGTCGTATGCCATCGCTGGTGACCATCACATCACAGATACATCATCGTGGTCCTTCATTAAAGAAGCAGGCTTGTTTCTCAGTGAGGACCATATTGGCGAGTTTTTAGATTTTTGAACTGTTTTTAAGATTTTGACCATACTATTTGTTTTTTAGTTTTTGGTTGAGATTGTAATTTTTTTTTTTCACTTTTAGAAGTTTAGATAGAGTGTATTTGCAGTTTTCAAGTTATTTTTGAAGCAATGTCTATTTGTACTCAATTTGTTAGTTTTTTAGGTAGTTTGATCATTTACCAATGTGTATTTTCTATTATTTAATTTCGTTTTGTTATTTTTACAATTTTGAAACCTTTTTGCCATTTTTCCAAATGAAACTTAAAATTTTTTTATTTCTCTTGTTAGCCTAAATAATTATCTAATTTAACCCACATGCCCAACCAGCCCATACATTCTTTTCATTATTTAGTGATTTACATCAATTTTGATTTAAATTTTAATATTGGGATGAGCATAGACCAAAAAATCGAGTCGACCAACTAAGTCGAAGTCGGTTGATCGAAGAAGAGGAGTCGATTGGTATCAATCTAACAAAATTTTGAACTGAATTTTTTTAAAAAAAGAAAGAATAAAATCGACCAAACCAACAATCAACTTTTACTTTTCAACAGTCGAGGTCAATTTGAACATTTACTAAACTGACCATAGTCGGTTCGGTGGTGGTTTAGTTGAAAAACTGATTCCGACTGACTAGTGCTCACCCCTAGTGTTTAATAAGTTTTTGAATTTTGAATTTTGTGTTTAATAAATTTTGATATATTTATTTTTTAAAAAAATTAATACTTAATTTATCTATTAAATATAATCTCATATACCTATTAAACACAAAATTTAGAAAAAAAAAAATCAAAGATCTATTTGAAGGAAATCGATCACGAGGATTTCCATGAGCAGCGAAAATATCATTCCAATTACAATCATATATTAACTTTACAAATTACAGTCATAAACAAAAACATATGGTTATGCAATCAATACAGAAATTACAACATGATAATTACAAATGATCAAGAAGAAACTCTAAACACATTTTTAGACTTGTCTCCACACTCCTTGATCACAAACGCTCGAACACAGCAACCTTGAACACTCGTCCAACATGATCGCTACACTACACGAACACCATGCACTCGAACTCAGCGATCGCCTTGGTCACGAACACCCCAACAATACAAACGGCCTCCACAAAACCTTGACAGTGTCAAGTTAAGTATGACACCACCAAGAAGGCTACCTTGGTATTCTTGGTATGAGAATCCAGAGGGTGGGCTCTGTATGGACTTGGTTTGAGGCAGAGGATGGAGGAAACAACAATCGTGATAATGATTGAGCAAGTGGGAGAAGGCTAAACCTATCGTATAGGTCGATGCCCAATCATTTAGCAAAAGCTAAGCGATCGTCTTGAAAAAGTTAAGCGATCGTTTAGCTCATCACCTAGCTGCGTGTCTGTCACCTACAAACATTACATAACCGTTTAGCTCACTCCAAGTTGTCGCTTAGGAAATCCTATTTACTTGACAACTTCTATGAGATTATTTTCGAGGGAGAAGATCTCAAAATCATTTTTTTTCAACATTGTAAAAACTTACTAAAATTAGGAAAACAATTTTCCTTTTATCTCACGGTTACCATGAAACCACCAATAACCTCCTACTCAATTGGTTATTAGAGAAAAAGATTTAATTATTCAATAATTAATATTATTATAAATATAAATGATAACCAACTTATCATACTATATTTAGTTTTAATATTTCATCTCATGAAACATATAAACCATAGTTCTTTTTCTATTCTATGGTACTTAATGTAAATCTCATTTACATTAATCATCCACTAAATGTATTTCATACATCATACTGATTATATCATATATAATCAAATTACCTCTTGTCAATTTGAACATTTCAAATCAGCACCAAAAACGGATTCTCAACTGAATCCATTGAGCTACCAAGGGGACCTTATGAACTTGTAGCTCGAAGCTCCAACGGTACGTGAATAACTGACTAAACTCTTTAATCACGGGATCCACCATCCGTTAACTGCCAGACACTCCACTAAAGACTGATAGTTGAACTCTTCTTACTACAGATATATTATGTGTCCATCTTAACCAATCAGAAGTGCGACAATCCTTCACAGATCGCTCGTAAGTACAGCTTGGCCAATATCCATTATGACCCTGTAGTTACATCTAACTTCTTAAGTACCACTGATCCCTCTAATGAACATAAGTCATGGTCCTACTATGACTGAGTCTTCTCTTCCAAAGAGAAGTTGTGGCTACTATGTTCAAGCCCCGGAATCAGCCCTTAAGGGAGCAATCTCTCTACTTATCCCTACTTTGGGAAAGGAGTGAATTCCATCTTGTGGCTTGAGTTCTCAGCTCCCAGATCAGACAAGTCCCCAAAAAGGTAGGCATGTTGAGTTGGCAATCTAGTCACTCTCACCCATACTAATCAAAGGACCACACTTAAACCTCTACAAAGCATGTCACCTATGGTCGTTTAGGTGAGGTCGTGTTCGGTCTCTAGTATCAACGGTGTAAGTCTCTACAAAGCAGGAGTTCCCAAAACACTAAGGATTGAGGTCGTGTCACCTATGGTCGTTTAGGTGAGATTTAAGTCTTTAGTATCAACGGCATTATATACAGAGTCTAGTCATCTTGTATTTCGGTCTTATATAAACTCTTTGTATAGGACACCTCCACTCACACGTCTCCACATGAATGGTCAGGATCTACCATCTGTAGTAGTTTACAACACTTGCAAACCTCTACAAAGCAGACTATGTCCATAGTGTCACCAGGATCAAGTATCCCATCTTAATCCTTATACTACAGACCTATTTAGGTTATCACTTAAGGCATGATCGACTTGTATATCACATATACATGCTTAAGTTCACATAAGATAACCAAGGAGCTTTGTTTATTGGATATGAGTAAATGCCAGAATGAAATAACATTTATTTTATTCATTAAACAATGTCTATCATTACAAACAACGAGACTTCGGGAGAATTAGGACATCAATCCCAATAATCTCCCACTTTTCCTAATGTCTCGGGAGGCTAATATACAATACAATAAAAAAAATATGTACAATATACAATAAACTAGGGCATACCCCAATATCATCTCTTACTTGCCCTAGACAAGATGTAGCATGTCCCGTAGACCTAGACTCTCTAGATGACCCTCGAACACTTTAGCCGTGAAGGCCTTTGTAAAGGAATTAGCAACGTTGTGCTCCGATGCGATCTTCATGACTATCATATCACCACGATGCACAATCGCCTCCGTTCAATGTGCTTACCCCAACGATGACTCCGAGGCTCCTTCGAATTTGCCACAACCCCGTTCAATGTGCTTCCCCTTAATTATTTTTAAAATAAAATAATTAGAAAATTATTTTATAATAAAATAATTAATAAATAATTTTAGTTCACAATTAAAATTATAACAAAAATATATAATAACCAACTTATTATATATTATGCAATCATATGTTATAGCATATATAACATATAACATAAAGTTTCTTTTCTCTCTCTTGTAGTATTTAATATAAATCATATTTACATTAAATTTTAATTATATGAATCTATTCATATAATAACATTTGAATCATATTCAAACATATAATTCCTCTCATAAACTCTTTATATTTTAATTTATCAAATAAATTATAGTAATTATATCATATATAATTACACAAACTTAATTATATCTTATATAATTAATTCCCTCAATTAATTTGAACAATTCAAATTAATCCAAAACTTGATTCTCATAAAATTCGATGAGCTATCGAGGGGACCTCATGGATCTATAGCTTGAAGCTCCAACGGTTCGTGAATAATTAATTAAACTCTTTAATTAAATTATTCACCATCTATTAACTGTCGGCCACTCAACTAAAGACCGATAGCTGTACTCTTTGCATTACAGATATATTTATGTGTCCACTGAATATAACCAATCCACAATACGACGAACCTTCATAAATTGCTTGTAAGTACAGCTGGGCCAAATTACTATTTTGCCTTTATAGTTACATCTAACTTCTTAAGTACCATTGATTCCTCTAATGAACAATAAATCATAGCCCCATTATGACTATCCCCTCTTGAAATAGGAGAGGGTGTGGTGTCACAATGATCAAGCCCCGGGATCAACCCCTTAAGGGAGTAATTTATCTACTTTCCCCAACGTTGGGAAATGAGTGAATTTCGTCTTGTGTAGCTGTGTTCCCAGCTCTCCAATCAGACGAATCCCTAAAATGGTAGGCATGTTGAGTTAACAATTTGGCCACTCTCACCTATACAAATCAAATGACTATCTTCATAGGTAGGAGTTCACAACTCACTCAGAATTCAGGTCGTGTTACCTATAGTCATCCTGATGAAATGGAAGTCTCTATTAAGAACGGTGTCATATAATGAGACTACTTATTGTATGGTCCGATCTTATACAAATTCCTTTGTATAGAATATCTCTGCTCACATGTCTTCACATGAATGATCAGGATCAGATCACTTGTAGCACTTTACAACAATTGTAACATCTACAAAGTGGGTCATACTCATAGTGTCACTGAGATAAGGTATCCAACCTTATCCATCTACTACAAACCATTTAGGTTATCACTTAAAGCATGATCCATCTGTATGTCTCTACATACATGTTTAAGTTACGAGATAACCATGGAACTTAGTTTATTGGTTGTGATTAATGCAACAAAAATTGGAATAAAATATCATTATTTTATTACATAAATAATGAGTTTGTACATAACATTTACAAAGTATAAAACCCTACGAGATTTAGGGTATCAAACCCAACAACTTCTTCCTCATGCCTCAAAGTATTCTATAAGGGACCACTAACAATTCAAAACATTAAGCAAGTCCAAACAATGTTGGAATTTACCTTGTGGAACCGGTCTGGTGAAGCAGGATTATCAACAATACCAATTTTCATCACTTTAACTCTCTGCTCACTTTTTAAGAAGTGGTATCTTACATTAATGTGCTTATTCTCTCATATGAACTTGATCCTTGGCTAGGTATATTGAACTTCATCCTTGGCGAGGCCCCCGTATCTAATTGTTTGAAGCGCTAGCTAACAAACTTAAGACATTCCAATAATATGTTTTAAAAATTTATAGCCAAAATATTATTGGAATAATATTTTTTTTAAGATTTATTAAAAAGTATAAGGACTAACTAAATTGAGTGAGACAAAAAAGTGATTACCAAAATGATATTTTAATAAATAAAAAATCATATGAATAACTTTGTTTAAAGGGATAGATTCGAATTCTCATCTTCATATTATTTGAATTGCAATACTTTTAAAAAAATACTGTTTATCTATGAATGAAATTAAGGGGTTTTTAAGTTAATTAATACAAGAAATATAATTTTCAGTCACAATTTTAGCACAACTATGCTTTATAATTAAATTTCATCGATAACTTTTTATGAACGGATTTTCGAGTTGTGAATGTGAAAGAATTTCTGTAAAAAAATAAAAAGATCACATTTAAAGAATATAAATACAAAAATAGACAAATAAAAAAAATACAACCAACAAAATAGGAAAATACAAAAATTAAAATAGATAAAAGTTGAAAATAACCAAAATAAGATACATATCTTGATCGATTATGTTGAATGGTTAAAAATTACTTTTAGTCTCTAGATTTTCGTAAAAACAACAATTTAGTCTTAGATTTTGGTTTGTAACGATTTAGTGCTTGAACTTTCAATTTTATAACAATAACCTTGAACTTTACTATGTAACAACTTAACCCTTATATTTTAAAATCTGTAACAATTTAGTTCCTATTATAGCAATTAATGTTTAGATTAATGACATTTATTGTATAAATAAACCGATAAACTAATTAGAGACTCAATATTTTTGTAAAATACAAAGTCTACATCATAAAAAAAATTAAAAGTTGACATCTAATTTTGATAAATTTGTTTACATTAGGGACTAAACTGTTATAAATTTAAAGGTATAAGGACTAAATTATTACATATTAGAGTTCAGAGACTAAATTGTTAAAAAATTGAAAGTATAGGGATTAAATCATTATAAGCTAAAGTTCGAGGACTAAATTGTTATTTTCATAAAAGTTTAGGGATCCAAAATATTTTTTTATCCTATTTTGAATTGAAATTGAAATCACTAGATGAATTGCCATTTGATATTATTGGGTAAGTTTTAAATGATTAATCAACCTACAATTGAAAGTCACTTGTGAAGGGAAAAAAAGGAAAGGGAAAAAGAAAAAAAGATAAATAAATAAGTGATTAGACCCATTATAAAAAAAATTTCAAATGAAATTTTTTTAATGCATTACCCCATGAATTAAAGTAAACAACATTCTAGTAATAGAAAAGTTTAAACAAGAAGAATGAGAGAAAATGACTCTTGTTTTCTTTAAATAAAGAGAAACTCATAACAGCCATAGTTTTTACCTATATTTTTATACAGTTAGAGACGATAATTATCGAAAATAAAAAGTGATAATGACTCGTTGAAAATCATATTTGTTACTTGTGTGACTTAAATACATTTTAATACAAACTAATATTTTACACAATGCAAAATGTCATACTATAATCATCGTTAAACAATATAACAATCGAGCAATCCTAATATTATACAAGTTTCCCAATTTTATTTATTTAGAAAAAAATTACCTTTTTAGTTTTCGAGTTTTAAAGAATTTAGTGACCAAATTGCTCTTTCATATATATACGTTTGGTCCTTGAATTTTTAAAATATATCGATATTTTACAAAGTTTTCAATATGCACTTTTTTAGTTGCTGAATTTTTAAAAATAAAACTAAATGGTTCACAAAATATATTTTTAAATTAAAATAATAATATAAAAATGATCCCTTCTCTTTAAAATGATTTTTTAAGTTACTTCTCTAAAGAAAATTGCGTGCTAAGACATTCTGTAAACTCATTGACCAATCATATATATTCTTAAAAATTCGAAGATTAAAAATTTATATTTTAAAAATTCATGGACCAAACACCAAAAAGTTAATATTTATACAAATTTTACTTTAAAATGTATATGAACACATCAAATTGATAGTGAATAGGAATATTCTTCCATACCATCTGGAACTAAACTTTATTCACAAAAACATAGCATATTTGAAGTGTGTATATATATATATAGAATATAATATTTGAAATTTATTTGATAATAATCTTTCTTTATGTATTAAAGTTGCTCTATGTTACAAAGCACACAAGGCATGCGTCCTGCCTAAAGGGGAATTCAAACCCTAGCAAAAATAAATAAATAAATAATAAATAAAAAATAAAATAAAAAATAAAAGCTTTGTCATCTTTGTAAAAGAAGAAAAGCAAGAGGTTGTCGAATGAAAAAGAAGAAAGACTGTTTCTTTTTTCTTTTTTCGATTTGTAAGATTGAAAATGTATTTCAAAATTTGAACTTATCAGAATTTAAAATGTCGCCAAATATTATAAAAACAATGAAGTTAAGAAATATTTTACTTATTGAATTAGTTAAAATGTTTAATATTTATAGATTAAAAAAACATCTTACATTTGAAATTGGTTCCATTTTAATTTTTATACTTACAATAAATCTTAAATTTAAGGTTTAGGGACTAGTACAATATTTTAACCTTATTTATATTACATTCATATTATTAGTGTGTCATTTTGTTGCTTCATTTTTTTATGTTTAATTTCATCGATTTCTATGATATAAATAGAAATATCAATTCGTCGTTTAGTTGATAATAATATATGAATGAAAATGTTACATGTTGATTGGTATTTGATACCAATTTTGAAGTGATTAGACAAATGGTAGGGTAGATTTTTGACCAGTCAAGCTGATATCATGAACCTTCAACATGTAGAATCCAATCAATACTAAGATAAGATACCGATTCTGCATCTTTAAAGTTACAATATTGGATGAAATGAATCTAAGTTATGCTATAGTAGTTTGTTTTTTTTTCTTTTCTTTTTTCTTTTCCGTATAGGCCACTTTAAAAAGGGTAGAAATTCCTTAGGGAAGTGAAGGATGAGATAATTTTGAGGATATAATATGCCCACACAGAAAGTATTCTTGCCCCAAAACCTTCACTTTATTTTCAATTTTCTTTTTAAAACTTTGATTACTATTTTAGTTCATTGATTCATACATTTCTAAAATATTTATTTTAATCATTGTATTCTAAACAATCACCATTTTAATTGGTTGAAAATGAAAATACTAAAATGAATCAAAGCTAAAAGTAGGATCAAAGTAGTATTTATACTGTAACGCTCGAGAATAGGAGGTATACTGAGATCATATTTGAATGAGAAAAATTTTGAAAATATGCAAGCATGGTCAAGATAAGCTAGTAGTTACTACTTATATCAATAAGGTCAATTTTTCTTTTCGGTGGCTCAATCAAACAAACTCCACAATTAAGTGTGCTTGGTTTGGAATAATGCTATTTTAGGTGGCCTCCTAAAAATTTACTTGAGATGAAACATGAAATTAAGTGACGATTATTATTGTGTTGATCTGTAGGGAAAATCTTCTCTCGAGAACAGTTGAAGAAAGATCGCAAGAGAATACCAGATAGTAGCTATAGAATTCAAAATTCGAATCTTGAACTGGGGATGTTATATACACATTAACGAACACAACTTCATTCCACCCTACCCTACCCAACTCGTAAATCATCTCCTAAAGTTTAAAGATAATTAAAACAATCCAAACCTCTCTATCTATATATATATATGTATATCATACATTAAGAAACAAAATTAAAAAGAAAAACATTTGAAGAAATGAAAAAAGAGAGAAAAAAAAACCGTAAAAGTGCAAGAATTAGGGGAAAGTTGATTGTAGGGGAAGAATAAAAAGTGGGAATATTGAAAGGGACAGACTCCGACCGACCAGAAAGGAAATAAAAGAGAGAAGACATTGAACATATTGGAATGGCTTTGTTAAATTGGTTTGGTGCTATCAAAAAAGACATGGTGAAACCCCTTCTTCCCCCACTTACTTTCAGTTTTTTATTTTCACAACTAACCTTTTTCCCTTTTTCTTTTTTATACACCTTTCATTTTATTCATTTTTTTATTTTTTATTATATATTTTTCTTTTTTCTTTTAATTAAAAAAAAAAAAAAAAAAATTTTGCTGCTTTATGTAGCTTTCTCTTTTCTTTTTTAGTCATACCTAACTTTACACTCACAATTACCAAATTAGCCCTCCTCCTCTTTGGCCTTCTAATCTTTTTCGTATATATTTAATTGTTTTCTAGTGGTTATCAATTCATACCCATCTTGTTTGTTTTATCTTCGTCACTTTTCCTTCTTCAGAAGGAAATTTGGCAGTTTAATGGATTTGTTTAATCTTTGTGTCATAATTACTCATACTAATTGTTATATATTAATGTTGTATATCATGTGTTTGATCAAATTTTATGTTGGATTAATAACTACTCGAATCTTCTTGCTTTGAATTATTCTATAAGGAGTTCATTTTTATTATCTTTGATAATTGAATTTATTTTATAGGATAAAATATTATTATTCTAATTTTTCAATGATGATATTAATCACTTGTATCTTACTTGATATACTAGAGCCGTTTGAGATGCACATTTTTGCTACATATATGTATTTATTAGACTCGTATGTCATTTCTTAGCTTAATTTTTTGTGTTGTTTCAATAATAGAAAATATTAGTTGAAAATTTGTATTTATTAAATTATATTTTAGTTTATATATTCTACTTTAAAACCTGAATTTGAACTATACTTCTATTCAATTTTTATAGGCAACACTATCAATATTTGCTTACACGATATGTTTTTTTTTTTTTTTTTTTAATTTATCTAAGCCCTATAATTTATTTAATGGACATATATCATGTTAGCTTCATACAAATGTTGTCTTAAAAGGAATAGATTCAAATATAAGTAATTCGAAAATTTTAATGTTACCAAATATAAAATGGAAAATTATTTCATTTTATTATTACTTTTTTTTTTGGGAAAAAAATGGAAAATTATTTAATCCTTACAAATTAATAAGTCTCTTGTCATCATTGAGTTGACGTTTCTTTGGTTGGAATCAAACATTCTCACTTGCCCAAAACTCTCCCCAACTACCTTTATTGGAGAAACTACTCCAAGACGTAAATTAATTCAGAATCTCAAGAAAAAAATATATTTATAATTTAATTATTTAATCTTAAATTTCTATAATTTAAGTGATGATAATTAAGTAATTAACTTGATTGCATCTAACTTGAAAATTGTTTGGTTGGAATAGTTTTTTAGTTGTTCCAAAAATATCTTAAATATTTATAATTTTAATTGTAAGAAAGAATTTCATTAAAAACAACTTGATCTTTGTTTGGTTGGATTTGTTTTTAGTTGTTTCGAATTATTTATTTAAAATTGTGTAGAACATTACATTAATTAATGAATTGCTAGTTCTATAGAAAGGTATGTTGAATGAGAAATTTTGGCGAATCACGAGTTGTCATATCATCAATGAAAGCTCGAGGCTATTGGAAAATTTATAAGTTGGATTGGGTCAAGTAATTAAAGTCATTCGGGCCCAACCCAATTCAAATCCATGGTGAAATTTTGGGCAAAATTAAAGATTAAGCTCAAGCCCAGTATTTCGGCTCAACAACAAATGGGCCCATGTCCAACTTTAACCCAAACCCAATTTGGGCTCAATAAAGTAATTAGACCCAAGCTCATGTAAGACCTATGAGAAATCTCTATAAATAGAGTCATTATCTCTTCATTTAGGGGGAGGATGAGGAATTGAAGGCAAAATCTCTCTAAAAATTTGAAGAACATAACTCCTCCAAAGCTTTGAAGATCAGAAGACATTAAAGCTTTGAAGATTAGAAGACATATCAAAGCTCTGAAGATCAGAAGACATATCAAAGTTCTGAAGACCGAAGTCTTTTGAAGATACAAGCAATCTGATCACGTTTGAAGACTAAAGTCCTTTGAAAGATACAAGTATTCTTCAAAGTCTCGAAGCTCAAGAACATTCACATGCCCATACATCAAGCGTATGCATTCAATCGAGAGAGAATCAGAGGATCAAGTACTTGAAATCGAACCACATCGCATCAAATTAACATAAACTTCAACACCAACTCAAGTTCAACTCCACGAAACAAGTTTCTCCAAAAGCCTTGTGCGAGCACTAATCATCCAAGAAGATTGACAAGACCAAAGGCCGATCATTCAAGAAGATCAACAAGCCCAAAGGCCAGTCGTCCAAGAAGATCAACAAGCCCAAAGGCTAATCATCCAAGAAGATCAACAAGCCCAAAGGTTGATCGTCCAAGAAGATCATGAAGCCCAAAGGCCGATCATCCAAGAAGATCATCAAGCCCAAAGGCCGATCGTCCAAGAAGATCAACAAGCTTAAAGGCTGATCATCCAAAAAGATTAACAAGCCCAAAGGCCGATCATTTAAGAAGATCAGCCGGTTTAAAGACTATAGTTTATTTTGAAAACATCAAAATATTATGTATTAAAGATTATACTCACTTCCACAAAATTAATACAAATACAAAGTTCAAGTTCCACGAAATAAATTTCTCTTGAAATCTTGTGGGAACAAATTGGCACGCCCGGTGGGACATCACTACCTCTCATCTCTCTCATCTCTCTCATCATCCGAGTCAATAAATCTACAAATGGCACCAAAGAAAACTGCATCCAAAGCTACCGTTGCAAGCAACACTTACATAAGCTCTATTATCACGGAGGAAATCTAGGACCAGCTGATGGAATCTTCTAAAGGCGAGATCGTCATAAGAGAAAATCCCTTGTTCGACAACTATGTTTATGCTACTGATCTATCGGAGAAATAATCATATTTTGATGTAGTGTCTGTCATGATGACTGACGTAACGACTGAGTCAAGATGATAGAGATTGAGATAAAGATAAATCTCCTAATGAAAGCTGTAGAAGAGCAAGATCATGAAATCGTTGCTTTAAGAAATGAAATACAGGCTCGAGAAACTGCTAAGTCGAGTCAATCTCCAGCTATAAAAACCAATGACAAAGAAAAAATTGTCTTGCAGGAAGACCAGCCGCAACAATCTACCCCTGTTGCCACCCTGTCAATTCAACAGCTACAGGATATGATTACAAACTCCATAAGGGCTCAGTACGGAGGACCATCACAGTCTTCCTTTATGTACTCCAAGCCGTACACCAAGAGAATCGACAATCTGAGTATGTCAGCTGGGTATCAACTTCCAAAGTTCCAGCAGTTCAATGGAAAGGGAAATCCAAAACAACAAGTTATACACTTCATTGAAACCTGTGAAAATGCAGGAACTAAAGAAGACCAGCTAGTCAAGCAGTTCGTCCGTACCTCAAAAAAAATTCTTTCGATTGGTATACTGATTTGGAGCCAGAAGTGATTGACAGTTGGGAACAACTAGAAAGGGAGTTCTTGAATTGCTTCTACAATACAAGGCGTATTGTTAGCATGATGGACTGAAGAACACCAAATGGCAGAAGGGAGAGACAGTCATCGATTACATCAACCGATGGAGAGCTTTGAGTTTGGATTGCAAAGATAGACTCACTGAATTATCTATAGTGGGGATGTGCACTCAAGGCATGCACTGGGAGCTTCTCTACATCTTACAAGGGATAAAACCTCGTACGTTTGAAGAGTTGGCAAAACGCACTCATGATATGGAGCTGAGCATCGCCAATAGGGGAACTAAAGATTTCCTAGTCCCTGAAGGGAGAAAATACAAGAATGAAGCCAAGGGCACTAAAAAGATCGTGGATAGTGCCACAAAAGAATCTATGGTCGTTCATGTGACCTCTCTGAAATTTTTCTCCAAAAAAAACAAAATTTGAAAGAAGGCACAATGAGGGCGAGAAGCGTCGTCCAATTAAAGAAAGACAAGAGAAGGTTTATCCATTCCCTAACTCTGATGTGGCAAATATGTTGGAGCAACTGCTAGAGAAGCAACTTATTAAGTTGTCGGAATGCAAGCAGTCGGAACAAACAGGAAAAGTAGATGATCCTAACTACTGCAAGTATCATCAAGTTGTTAGTCACCCAGTTGAAAGGTGCTTCGTGTTGAAGGAACAAATTCTGAAGTTGGCTCGTGAAAAGAAGATTAAGCTAGATTTGGATGAAGTAGCTTAGAAAATCACGTTACAGTAGCGGCGACTTTAAGTGTTCCAACACTATCTGTGTCTCATGCTCAAAGATAAAGCCTGATCCAGTTTGGAACAGTCTATAGTTGTTCGATTCCAACAAGAGATTCAAACAGCAAATTCTAAAAAGAAAAATGAGCTCGTTGAAGATGACAACGAAGTGTGGATAGTTGTGACTCGTTGAAAAAGAAGACAACCAAACTCCACCCAAAAAGAGTCACGTTCCTATCGAATCTATAGAAGAAGGAACAAGACTCATAAAAAGAAAGGCAAAAAAAGGACATGGAAGCCTAAACCTGCTAAGAAAGAAGACAAGGACTTCCCTTAATTCCAACGGCCGACAACTTTGGCAGAATTTCTCCCAAGAGGCTTTCTCAATAATCATCCAGAGAAAGTATCAGAAGTTATTACATGTCACACTGTCGACATAGTGGAAGTCGACAACAATCATATAACTGCCGAATAATTCAACGACTCGGAAGAAATGAAGCAAAGAACTTCTGTCTTCAATCGTATTAAGCCTTTAAGTGCTCGATCTTCAGTCTTACGGTAGGAGAAGAAGACCAATGTTCAACGACTACTGATGTGTTATTTTATGTAGTGATATAATGGAAGGAATTTGCGGTGAAATAATAAAAGAAGATTGTGGTGATGGAAAATGCGTTGTGCAACAAGTTTTCTCAGCAGAATCCAAGTATAAATCCTATTGAGTTTCCTGGTAAGTCCAGGGTCGAACTCAGGGCTAAAGAAAACGATATGTGGTGGTAATTCTTAAGATAACTTTGCGATAACAAATAAATTAATGATTGGTTGGTTTGTTTTTTTCGGTATAAAATGTATGCGACAGAGTTAAGAAAAGAGTTAATATTACAGAAGATGCGATGAATATGTGGGGAACGGGTTGAGAAGGGATTCAGCTAATACTTCCTAGGATCGTTCATGTTATGCGATCATGCAACACACATACAATAGCAAATCATCTCTCAACGCAAATGCTACGGCTTCTAGTTTAAAACGCATGTAATATATGCGATAAAGTCTATAGGACCTACACATAAGCCTCTATTCTTGTTTATGCGATGACGAATGACATACACACATACAAGGCGACCGCATAATACCATAACCTATCTCTAGAGTGCATGCGATGCATGTTGGCAAACAGAGCTTATCTTTAAGTCCCTATCTCTTGCTTATGCAGATCTAATCTTGCTCACTCGAGTCTAGATTCTAACCTAGCTCTCTCAAGTCTTAGGTTCTTTCTTTAGACTCTCTCTCGAGTAGCTCTAAAGGGGTGTTGTGCGCAATATAAGACAAGATGATTGCATGCAATGAAGATCCTCAGTCATGTTAACTAAGTTCTTCTCAACCCATTCGATAGATTTAGCTACTCATGCGTACTTTTAAGAGAGTGAACAGATGTAGATAAGCAAGTTCCATTTTATAGATATGTAATTGAAATACAGAATAACAATGTGGGATAAGAATAAAGAGCCTGGTAGCAATCTCTTGCTTCCCAAGGTTTTTACACTGTTCTTCTCTACTTTGCTCAAAAGATAATCTCGCTCTCGTGAGAATTGGCACTCTCTCTGCTTTTCCACGCCTTCTGGGTTCTCTCTCAAGCTGACCAAAGTGATCTTCCGGCGTCTCTTCCTTTCTTTCGCTCCGCCTTCTAAGTAAAAGAAAAACTATGAATAAGGCTACTTCTATCTAAGGAAAAATTATATAATTGTCAAACTCCTTCACTGAAGGTGGCCTCTAGTATTTATAGAGCGTCGGGGTGAAAGGCCTCTTCTCTCTTATGATTGCACTGATGGGATGGCATTAATTCTCTGTCTAATGCGCCGAATATTTGTCACCGAAAAGTTGAGTGTACTTGCTACAGTAGTTCGTTAACGGCTTGTCAACTTAATTCGGAATCGACCGTCATCAGCTTTCTGTCCCATCGTGATTTATTATGCTTTTCACCTGGATGCGCCCAATAAATTGCGCCGGTTCTGTCTCTTATACACATCTAGATGTGTATAAGAGACAGTGCTACAGTAGTTCGTTAACGGCTTGTCAACTTAATTCGGAATCGACCGTCATCAGCTTTCTGTCCCATCGTGATTTATTATGCTTTTCACCTGGATGCGCCCAATAAATTGCGCCGGCTCTATGTGACAACCTTCTTGAGTAGATATTTGTGAGTGCAAATCATTGCATAGCCTTGCGATAACGCAATCTTTTGATGCGCTCGACCATTGATTTCTTTGGATCGCATTTTCCGCCTTGCGTCAACGTATATTATGCAAAAAAAAACATAAGTTAACTGTTTTAATGCGATGGACGCATGATGCGTTATTTTATGATGTGGAATTATGGATGAAATGTGATGATAAAAATGCGTTGAGCACTCAAGTTTTCTCAGTGGAATCTAAGTGTAAACCCCACTGAGTTTCATGGTAAGTCCAAGGTCGAACTTAGGGACTTGGGAAAACAGGTTGCGGTGGTAATTTTTAGGAAAACCTTGCGGTAATCGATAACTCAAATAGTTGTTGGTTTTGTTTGTTGCGGTAATGAAATAAATAAATGCGGTGGATTTGAGAAAAGTTTAATTGTGTGATAGATGCACTAAGTATGCGGATGAACGGGTTGAGAAGGTCTTTAGCTAGCGTTACTTGGACTATATGATCATGTTACACCCATGCACAACAAGTCATTTTCCAATGCAAATGCGGTGCTCCTAAGTCTAGGATGCATGCAAAAGTGTCCATAGAGCTTATTCCTAAGTCTTTACTCTTTTCCTATGCGATGATGCAAGATGCACAAAGGCAAGGTGACCGTACACAATCATATCCTATCTCTAGGATGCATGTGATGCATTAATAGCAAACAGTACTTATTCCTAAGCTCCTATCTCTTGATTATGCGTTCTAATATGACTTTCCCGAGCCTAGATTCTAACCTGAATTTTTCAAGCCTAGATCCTATCATTAGACTACCCTCCTGTATATCTCTAATGGACAAATGAAGCATACATAATACAAGATGATCGCATAGAATGAATATCCCCAGTTAAGTTAGCTAAGTACTTCTCAACACATTCAACTGATTTAGCCATTCATGCGTAAATAGTAGAGAGTGAACAGATATAGAGAAGTAAATTCCATTTTTATAAATGAGTTTGAATACAAAATAGCAATGGAAGATAAAGGTAGAGAGCTTGGTAATAATCCTTTGCTGACCAAGGCTTTTACACTGGTAATCTCTATTCAATTCAAAAGATATTCCTGCTTCCGCAGGAGCTGGCCCCCTCTCTGATCTTGAAGCTTCCAGCGCTCTCCCAAGCTAACCGGAACGATCTATCAGTACAACCTCCTTCTCTCGCTTCCGCTTTAAGGTAAAATAAAATCTAAAAACTGGGCGAAACTATAAACAGAACTTGTGAACTCGTGAGCAGCTGAACTTGTTAATCCTTTTTCTGAAGGATGCCTTCGATATTTATAGAGCTTCGGGAGTGAAAAGCGGTTTCTCTCTTATGATTGCACAGATGGGATGGTTTTAATTCTCTGACTAATGCGCTGAATATTTGTCACCAAAAAGCTAAGTGTACTTGTTATCGTTAGCGGCTTGTCAACTTAATTCGGATTCGACCGTAATCAGCTTTCTGTCCCATCATGATTAATTATGCCTTTCATCCAAATGCGCCCACCAAGTTGTGCCGGTTTTATGCGGAAATCATTCTTGAGCAGATGATTGCGAGCACAAATCACCACAAAGCCTTGCGATAATGCTGCACTCGTTCGTTGATTTCTCGTGATCGCACTTTTCACCTGTCAATGTATATATGCATAAAAACACAAAAGTTAACTGCTTCTATGCGATGAACGCATGCGACTGCAATGTTATAAACTTAATGCTTTTTGGACGCAATCTAACATATTTCATCAACACAAACCCTCATTGTTTAATAACTTAGCAATGTAATAACGTGCATTTCTGCCTGTTATCACACCCCCAAATTTAAACAATGCTTGTCCTCAAGCATAAGCTAAAGATTTCTTTTAGCAAGTCGACCGCAATTCTCTTTTCCTAGATTTCTCAAGGATACTTCATTCAAATCCTATACACCAAAATTTCCTTAAGTCTTATTCAAGTCTCCTCTAAAAATATTTCTAAGACCTAAGAACCGCAAGTTTAGCCTTCAAAAGGACTTTACTAAATTCCAAAACATCGCATGATTTATTTCTAAAAGAAACCTTTTCCACCGGGGTGTCAAATAATTTTTATCCTTGCAAATTTCTTGACCTTATTATTTTTTTATGACCTTGCGCTAATCCAAGTGCCTTGTGATAATGGGCAGAAATGCACGTTATCATAGTACTAAGTTCTTAAACAATGTTAGATTGCGTTGATAAAATATGTTAAATTGTGTCCATTAAGCATAAATTCAATAATATTGTGGTCGCACGTGTCCAACACATTAGAGTAGTTGATCTTTATATTTTTGTGCAGAATATGCGTTAATGCAATGCAGAGATTGCGATCATAGGAATACATTGGTCAAGCGCAACTTCACTGCAAGACTTTGGTTGATCGTGCTCGCAAACATTCGCCCAAGAAGAATCACTGCAACTTGGTGGACGCAACATGGTGGGCGCATCTGGGTGAAAGGATAATTAAGATCGATGGGACAAAAAGCCGACGGCAGTTGAATCCAAATTAAGTTGACAGCCGATAACGGTTACAAAGTACATTCAGCTTTATCAGTGACAATTATCCGGTGCATCAGTCAGGAATTAAAGCTGTCCCATCTGTACAACCGGGAGAGAGAACCTTTCTTTCACCATGGAAACTCTATAAATACCAAGTGCATTCTTCAGAGAAGGGGTTAAACAGTCGATCAGCAAGGAATTGCTACCAGGCTCTCTACCTTTATTTTCCATTATCATTTTGTACTCAACTCTATTATAAGAATGGAATGTCTTTCTCTATATCTGTTCACTCTCTGTTATTTAAGCATGAGTAGCTAAATTAGTTGAATGGTTTGAGAAGTAGTTAGCTAGCATAACGAGGGAATCTTCATCTTTGTGATTATCTTGTTTATGTATGCTTCATTCGTCTATTAGAGATACTCTGGAGGGTAGTATAAAGACAGGATCTAGACTTGAGAAGGTCAGGTCAGAATCTAGGTTTGGAAGAACTAGATTAAAATGCATAAATGGGAGATAAGTGCTTAGGAATGAGCACTATTTGTTATTAACGCATCGCATGCTTCTTAGCAATAAGGTATGATTGCATACGGTCACCTTGCTTTCATGCATTTGCATCAATGCATAGGACAATAGTAGAGACTTAGGGTTAAGCTCTATGGACATTTTGCATTCAACACATGCGTCCTAAACTTAAGAGCATTGCATTTACATTAGAAAATGACTTGTTGTGCATGGTTGTAACATGATCGCAAGGTTTGATGCATTCTTGAGTAACGCTAGCTAAAGATATTCTCAACTCGTTCATCACATACCGATTGCATCTATCAACGCAACTATCTTTCTCAAATTCGCCGCCTTTATTTACTTCTTTTTCATCAACGCAACAATACACCCACACTTTATTTATTTACTTGGATACCACAAATCTTTCATAACATTACCAACGCAACTATTTTCACAAGTCCTTGTGTTCAATCCTGGACTTACCAGGAAACTCAGGGGAATTTACACTTGAATTCCGCTGAGGAAACTTGAGTGCATAACACAATCCATCAACGCATATCATCCATATTTCTACTTAATAAAAATAATGCATTAAGTTTTTGGCGTCGTTATCGGGGACTTCGGTAAAATAGTTGTTAACGGTAATTTTTGTGATTTCTTTGTAGAACTCTCAATCTTTAGCGAACTACGACCTGAAGATTAAGAGAATATTTCGAAGGAGACTACGAGACCGCCAACAGCAACCACAATCCGATAAAGAAGAGATGGCGGAGTAGCCTGGAGGTGGAGCACCAAATGATAATAATGTCATGGCGAATCCGATTTTTGTTGGCAAACGATCGCAATAGACCCATTAGGGACTATGCATCGCAAAACCTCTATGATTTCTCTACGGGAATCGTGAAGTCTGCCTTCGACGGAAGTAGATTCAAGATGAAACCGGTGATGCTACAGATGATCCAGACTGCAGGTCAATTTGGAGGAAGGCGTGGCGAGGATCCGCACGCCCACCTCTGAGGTTTTATTGAAATCTACAATACTTTTGTGTTCCCGAACATCTCTGCGATTAGGCTAGGAAATGGGCTTATTCACTCGAACCAGGAGAGATTACTTCTTGGGAGCAGATAGTGGAAAAATTCATGAAAAAGTATTTTCCACCTACCGAGAACGCAAGACGGAGAAAGCTTATTACTTTTGAACAAGCGATGGGCGAATCGCTTAGCAATGCTTGGGCGAGGTTTCAAAGATTGGTCCAAGATTGTCCGCATAATAGGCTACTAGACTGCCTTCAAATGGAAAATTTCTATCATGGTTTGAATTCTGCTTCACAGACCGCTGCCAATGCGGCAGCCGCTGGTGGTCTACTTAACAAAACTTACGAGGAGGCGAAGAATATTCTGAACCGCATCTCCAAGAACCATGAAGACTGGCCGGAGAGAGTGGACCAGAGAATTAAGACTCAAAGATTCTGATGTAAATAAAGACGCCATTGTTTCGTTACAAGATCAAATGACCGCAAATGGATAAATTTTTGATTCAGAGAAGAATGCGATCAGCAGGTCCCCAACACTCGCAAGCGTGGGCAAATCAATGCAAAAAGTCAAAACACCGCAAGGTGTGGACTTGCAGTAATAGGCAATGTGATGGATGATTTGCCCGCAAATCCAGCAGTTTGTATAATTTTGAAAAGAAACAATCCCTTTATTCAAACACTTATATAACCCTGGGTGGAGAAACCACCCCCAATTTTGCTCAGAAGAATCAACAAAATTTTCAAATATGTGGCGGCAAAAAGAAGGGCCACAAGGATTCATTTCCAACACAAACAACAAGTTAACAGAGCAAATCAAGCAAGCAACTCACAACATACCAACGCAATCTTCTTCTTCTAGAGAGCCTATTGAAGCAATATATAAGAAAGAAACGACCGATAAGTGCTTCAAAGGTCAGGCTACGTCCATCCGCAACCTGGAACTGCAAAATGGGCCAGAATTGAATGAAGTGAGCTGAAAAGTAGGACCGTAAGGGGCATTGCCAGTTCTACCGACCTTCCAGCAATACCCAGGGAGAAATTCAAGGTAAGAGTAATGTCAGGTTGTGACATTGTGTAAGTGGAAAGACTGTGGAGGGAGAAAGGAAGGATCAGAGTAAGAATAACTTCCATTGCAACCCGAGGCCAAGATTGTTTTTTTATTTTCTGGATAACACATAGAAACAGAAAAGACGAGGAATGACAGCAGTGGAACCTGAGGTTGCATCGACCTCAAAGTCAAACGAAATGGGAACTGTGAAAGTTCAGTTACCACCCTTCCCTCAGAGGCTAAGGAAGAAGAAAAACGAAGAGGTACAGTACCAACGCTTCTTAACTATGTTAAAGTAATTACATGTTAACATTTCTTTCAGTGAAGTGATTGAGGAAATGCCTGCCTATGCCAAGTTTTTTAAGGACATGGTAACTAAGAAGAGAGGCGCTGGAAAATTTACCACGGTAGCATTAACGCAAAGTTCCAAATATATTATTCCACCGAAGATGAGTGATCTTGGGATCTTCACCATTTCGTGCTCCATAGGAGGACTCTATATTGAGTAAGCCCTGTGTGACTTAGGAGCCAGCATAAATTTGATGCCGCTATCAATCTTTTGACAATTAAATATGGGGCAGCTTATGCCCACCTCCGTGACTCTCCAATTGGCTAACAGATCTCTGGTTTATCCAGAAGGTAAGGTGAAGGATGTGCTGATCATAATTGATAAATTTATTTTGCCAGCTGACTTCATCATCCTAGATTATGAGGCCGACAAAGATGTGCCCATCATTTTGGGGCGACCTTTCCTATCAATGGGTCGTGCTCAAATTGATGTGCACAAGGGAGAAATCACTTTGAGCATAAATGGACAGAAGCTCAAATTTAACATAATTCGTGCCATGAAATTCCCGGATGAGAAAGACCTACAAGATTCTGATGATGACCTGAATTTGATTGAAGAAGAAAAGTCTGATTAAGAGTGTGAAGAAGAGGATGCCAACGCATCTGTAGCTGCCTGCAATGTGATCGTAGCAAAAACAAACAAAGAAGAAGGAACGATCACAACGCAAAAAGAAGAGCCAAAAGAAGAAAGAAAAACAACGCAACCTTACCTCGTGGAGCCATCAACCCTTGAACTAAAAACCCTACCAACACATTTGAAGTACGCATTTCTGGGGCAAGATGAGAAGTTTCCAATGATAATTTCCTCTACGCTCAACGAAGATCAAGAGAATGCGTTGATGAGCATTCTCAAGAAACATGAGCGAACAATTGGCTAGACATTCGCTGACATCAGAGGAATTAGTCCCACATACTGCATGCATCACATTCGTCTCGAGGACGACCACAAAGCAACTACTGAAAATCAATGCAGACTTCACCCTGCGATGAAGGAGGTCGTCAAAAAGGAGATTATCAAGTGGCTGGATGTGGGCATTATCTATCCCATTGCAGATAGCACGTGGGTCAACCCCGTTCAATGTGTGCCGAAGAAGGGCGGAATGACGGTAGTCCCAAATAAGAACAATGAATTAATACCACAAAGAACCATCACTGGATGGCGCATATGTATGGACTACCGCAAATTGAATGCGGCCACAAAGAAAGATCACTTCCCTCTGCCATTCATTGATAAAATGCTAGATAGACTAGTAGGGAATGATTTTTATTGCTTCTTGGATGGATATGCCGAGTACAATCAAATCATGATAGCTTCTGAAGACCAAGACAAGACCACATTCACCTGCCCATATGGGACATTCGCTTTTCGCCGCATGCCGTTTGGCCTCTGCAATGTGCCAAGCACGTTCCAAAGGTGCATGATGGCGATCTTTTTAGATTATCTCGAGGACTCAGTGGAAATATTTATGGATTTCTCCGTTTATGGGAACACTTATGAAGTCTGCTTGGCCAATTTGGAGAAAATTCTAAAAAGATGTGAAGAGACGAACCTGGTGCTCAACTGGGAAAAGTGTCACTTCATGGTGAAAGAGGGTATAGTGTTGGGACACAAGGTCTCCCGAGAAGGGTTGGAGGTGGACAAAGAAAAGATCGACACAATTGAAAAGCTTCCACCTCTAACCAGCGTGAAGGCTGTGCAAAGCTTCTTGGGGCATGTTGGATTTTATAGACGATTTGTTAAAGACTTTTCTAAGATTGCACGACCACTGAGTGCGTTGTTAGAGGCGGATAGAAAATTTGAATTTGACAACAATTGTCTCAACGCATTCCAAATTTTAAAAGATGTGCTGATTACCGCACCCATCTTGATTGCATCGGATTGGACACTACCGTTCGAAATCATGTGCGACGCAAGCGGGTACGCGATGGGAGTCGCATTAGCGCAAAAGAAGAAAACTATTTTACTCCCCATCGCATATGCAAGTAAAACTCTGAACCCTGCTCAAATCAATTATACCACCACTGAAAAAGGACTCCTAGCTGTAAATTTTGCGTTGGAAAAATTTTGAGCATATCTATTGGGAACCAAGGCACTCATTCACATTAATCACTCGGCAATCAAATATTTGATGACAAAGAAGGACGCAAAGCCAAGGTTGATTAGATGGGTTCTCCTCCTTCAAGAATTTGCTATCGAGATAATTGATCGGAATGGGACAGAGAATCAAGTTGTGGATCACTTGTCCAGACTGGAAAATCCTGAGGTTGACCGAAATGAATCTGAAGTGAGTGTCGTGTTTCCGGATGAGCAGTTATTCCATATAGAAGAATTTCCCTGGTATGCGGACGTCGTTAACTATTTGGTTTGTGAACAATTTCCTGAAGATTACATATACCATCAATAGAAGAAGCTCAAGCATGAATGCAAGCATTATTATTGGAATGAGTCGAATCTGTATAAAAGAGGTGCAGACCAAATCATTCGATTGTGCGTACCAAACGCTGCTCAATAACGCATATTATCACAGTGCCACGATTCGCCATATGGAGGGCACTTTGGAGGACAACGTATTGCAGCCAAAGTTTTGCAAAGTGGATTCTTTTGGCCTTCATTATTTAAGGATGTTGCTGACTACGCAATGAAATGTGATCGGTGTCAACGCACCGGTAGCATTTCATGGAAGAATGCAATGCCAATGAACACTATCTTGGAGCTTGAATTATTTGACGTCTGGTGGATTGATTTCATGGGACCATTCCCTTCTTCGCATGGCAAGCATTATATCTTATTGGCTGTCGATTACGTTTCCAAGTGGGTACAGGCAATTGCATGCGCCACAAGTGATGCAGTGGTAGTCTCCCAGTTCCTCAAGAAAAATATTTTTACTCGTTTTGGCACTCTCCGTGCCATCAAAAGTGATGAAGGATCACACTTTGTCAACCACAATATAAAGAAGTTGCTGCGCAAGTACAATATCCTCCACAAGGTGGCCACCGCATACCACCCACAAACAAATGGCCAGGCTGAAGTGTCCAATTGTGAAATTAAATTGATACTTGAGAAGGTAGTAAAACCTTCACAGAAGGATTAGGCAATGAATCTTGATAATGCGTTGTGGGTATACCGGACCGCATTTAAAACACCTATAGGTATGTCCCCCTATGCATTGGTATTCGGCAAGGTGTGTCATTTGCCTTTGGAGCTGGAGTATAAAGCGTTATGGGCGATCAAGAAACTAAATTTTGATTTGAAGAAAGCAGGGGAAGCGTGAAAACTGCAGCTGGTCGAGCTAGAAGAATGGAGGGTCAACACATATGAGAATGAGAAGATTTATAAAGAGCACACCAAGCGTTGGCATGAAACGCATATGCACTAGAAACCTCCAAATTGGGCAAAAGGTCTTACTCTTCAATTCTAGATTGTGGCTCTTCCTGGAAAAATTAAAATCGCGCTGGTCTGGACCCTTCATCATCAAGGCAATATTTCCACATGGTGCGGTAGAACTGATCACCGAGGATGGCAATTGAACATTTAAAGTTAATGGACAACAGATAAAGGCATATTGCGGAGGAGATTTTCAGCCAGACACGGTCTCCGCAAAGTTGAAAAACCCGGACTATCCCTTACCCAACTCTTGAACAACTCTTCGTCATTTTACTATTATCAGTATTGCACTTATTTTTCAAAAAAGAATATGAAAAAAAAATGATTAAAAAAAAACTTGTTGTTTTGTTTTAAAATCATTTGACCCTTTCTTTGTCTGTTTATAAGAATTAAGGCACAAGATTGCGAATAAGCAAATGATCTCACTCCATCACTACAATCCACAGAAGCAAAGATCGCCGCAAGGATGGATGCATCAATACATAATGCAGGCGACAGCACAAAATTTGGGGGTGTACTCTTCCTTATCTTTATTTCAAATTTTGCGCTATCACATTGCATTTTACTTTTCAAAGTCTTATCACCGCATCCTTCTTAATTACCGCAATCATTTGACAAATAGATAAATTTAGTAGTTCACCACATGTTGTTTCTTTGCCAAGTATGATTTCAATGATGACAAATATGCTTCTATGCCTTTCGTTTATATCAGAATAATCTTAAGATAATTTTAAGATAGTCACCTCATGAAATATTTCTAGAAGTTAGGGGTTTGCTAGCTTTCTCTCAAACTCTCTTTACAACGCATTTTATGACTATCGCATGACTTATTTTAAATTCCTTTGGCAATGAGGAAATTGCCGTAATTTAAATTTGGGGGTGAGGTATTTATTTTCGACCTTGCTATATTTCTAAAATATATATATATATAACAAATCCACTGTCAACGCAATGGGAAACCCATGTTGATAAGAGTTAAGATGTGAAAGACACTTACCCGTAGTTGGATGTACACATGACACATGTGGGGGCAAGCCAAAACGAAAGTAAGTCACCAGGATCAACGCATAAATCAATGACCGCAACTCCACTACCAAATTGGTATGAGTTTAGTCTAAGAAAGAGTGCATTGCTCGTAGTTGGATGTCTGCATGACACACGTGGGGGCAAGCCAAAATGAAGGCAAAGCACTCGGATCAGCGCAAGGTTAGAAAAAAAATAGCAATGAAGAAAATTTTTGTGCAAGGATAAATCATTTGACACCCTGGTGGAAAATTTTCTTTTTGAAATAAATCATGCGATGTTCCGGAATTTAGTAAAGTCCTTTTAAAAGTTAAGCTTGCAATCCCTAAGTCTTAGAAATATTTTAGGAAGAGACTTGAATAAGACTTAAGAAAATTCTGGCATATAGGATTTGAACGAAGTATCCTTGAGAAATCTAAAGAAAGAACTTTGCGGTTAACTTGCTAAAGGAATCTTTAGCTTATGCTTAAGGACAAACATTGTTTAAATTGGGGGTGTGATAACGCGCAGAAATGCACGTTATCATAGTACTAAGTTCTTAAATAATGTTGGATTGCGTTGATGAAATATGTTAAATTGCGTCCATTAAGCATAAATTCTATAATATTGCGGGCACACGCGTCCAACGCATTAAAGCAGTTGATCTTTATATTTTTGTGCAGAATATGCATTAACGCAATGCAAAGATTGCGATCATAGGAATACATTGGTCGAGCGCAACTTCACCGCAAGACTTTGGTTGATCGTGCTCGCAAACATTCGCCCAAGAAGAATCACCGCAACTTGGTGGGCACTATATGGTGGGCGCATCTGGGTGAAAGGATAATTAAGATCGATGGGACAGAAAGCCGATGGCAGTCGAATCCAAATTAAGTTGACAACCGATAACGGTCACAAAGTACATTCAGCTTTATTAGTGACAATTATCCGGTGCATCAGTCAGGAATTAAAGCTATCCCATCTGTACAATCGGGAGAGAGAAGCTACCTTTCACCATGGAAACTCTATAAATACCAAGTGTATTCTTCAAAGAATGGGTTAAGCAATTGATTACTTCATCACGTTACAAGTTCACGCCTCTGTCCACAGTTTTCTTCCATTTTAAGGCGGACGCGAGAAAGAAGGTGTGCCGATAGATCGTTCCAGCAAGCTTGGGAAAGCACCGAAAGCTCCAAGACAGAGAGAGTGCCAACACCTGCGGAAGCGGGAACATTTGTAGATCAGAATAGAGATTCAGTGTAAAAAGCCTCAATCAGCAAGGAATTACTTCCAGGCTCTCTACCTTTATTTTCCATTATCATTTTGTACTCAACTCAATTATAAGAATGGAATGTCTTTCTCTATATCTATTCACTCTCTGTTATTTAAGCATGAGTAGCTAAATTAGTTGAATGGGTTGAGAAGTAGTTAGCTAGCATAACGAGGGAATCTTCATCTTTGCGATTATCTTGTTTATGTATGCTTCATTTGTCTATTAGAGACACTCGGGAGGATAGTCTAAAGATAGGATCTAGATTTGGGAAGGTCAGGTCAGAATCTAGGTTTGGAAGAACCAAATTAGAACGCATAAACGGGGGATAAGCACTTAGGAATGAGCACTATTTGTTATTAATGCATCGCATGCATCTTAGCAATAAGGTATGATTGTATGTGTCACCTTGCTTTCATGCATTTTGCATCAACGCATAGGACAAGAGTAGAGACTTAGGGATAAGCTCTATGGACATTTTGCATTCAACACATGCGTCCTAAACTTAGGAGCATCGCATTTACATTGGGAAATGACTTGCTGTGTATGGTTGTAACATAATCGCAAGGTTTAACGCATTCCCGAATAACGCTAGCTAAAGATCTTCTCAACCCGTTCATCGCATATCCATTGCACTATCAACGCAACTATCTTTCTCAAATCCGCTGCCTTTATTTACATCTTTTTCATCAATGCAACAATACACCCACACTTTATTTATTTATTTGGTTACCACAAAGCTTTCATAAATATTACCAACGCAACTATTTTCACAAGTCCTTGTGTTCGACCCTGGACTTACCAGGAAACTCAGGGGAATTTACACTTGAATTCCGCTGAGAAAACTTAAGTGCATAACAAAGAGACGGTCACGTACCAAGGAATTGCTGCAAAAGAAAATAATAATAAATAAAACATCACCTACTAAAAAAAAAGAAGAAGAAAGAAGAAAGAAAGGAAGAAATAAAAAGGAAAAAAAGAGTGAAAAAAAGAAAGAAAGAAAGAAACGGTTTTTAAAAAAAAAAAAAAAAAAGGAAGAAAACGTTGGAAGAAAAGAGGAAAATGAGAAAAATGAAAGATTAGAAGAAGAGGAGGGGATGTGGATAATAGAGGGGTTTGGGGTCCTATTTATATGGGTTCCTAACTTCCATAACATATTAGGAAATTCAAATCAAATAAAGATTTGATTTAAAATAATAGATTTTTATTAGATTTCCTAATTTGATTCTATCCTAATTTCAAATTAAAATAAAAATAAATAAATTAAACAAATTCCCTATTTAATTTGATTTTGTTAGATTTTGTTCTCAAATTTATCTTCAACTAAGATTTAGAATATTCCAAATTTTATTCAAAATCAAATCGTTCAACATTGAGATTAAATTATAAATAAATCTCAAATTAAAATTTGGGCATATTCTAAATTTTATCCCAACTCAGGTCAAACTAAGTTAATAAAATCTCAAATGGATGTAAAATTCAAATTTGGGCATCTTCCAAATTTTATATCAAACTCATCTAAATTTAGGTTTTTATCCTTATTTCCAAATCAAGTTGTGGGAAAGATCTAAAATTCATCCCAAATTAAAATTTTGTCATGTTCCAATTTTAAAGTTTATTCCAAATTCAAGTTATTCAAACTTGAATTTTTATTTTCAATCAAAATAAATTGAGGATAAGAAAAAAAATCTCCCTTATTAAAATTTGGGTATATTCCAAATTTTATCTCAAATCCAAATCAAATTAGGATAAAATCTCAAATTAAAATTTGGTCATATTCCAAATTTTATCTCAAATTCAAGTTAAGTTTAGTTTTTATCCTCAATCCAAATCAAATTGGGATAAAATCTCGAATTAAAATTTGGCCATATTCTAAATTTTATCTCAGATTCAAGTCAAGTTTAGCCTTTATTCTCAATCCAAATCAAATTGAGATAAAATCTCAAATTAAAATTTGGTCATATTCCAAATTTTATCTCAAATTCAAGTCAAGTCTAGCTTTTATCCTCAATCAAAATCTAAAATCTAGTTAAGTTTATACCCTCAATCCAAATCAAATTGAGGTAAAATCTCAAATTAAATTTTGGCCATATGTCAAAGTTTATTCCAAAAATCTAGTTAAACTTATATATTAAATTTATGGTTTGACTGACACAACAATTGAGGTCAAATTCAAGAACATATATATTTGAATTTTGATTCCAACTCTATATTTTTCGAGATTCATCCACCCATATACGTGCATAAATCTCGAAAAGGACATTTGTTGGATGAGAAATTTTGGCGAATCACGAATTGCCACATCATCAATGAAAGTTCAAGCCTATTGAAAAATTTATAAATTAGATCGGTCTAAGTAATTAAAGTCATTCGGGCCCAACCCAATTCAAACTCACGATGAAATTTTGGGCTAAATTAAAAATTAAGCTCAAGCTCAAGCCCAATATTTCGGCTCAATAACAAATGGGCTCATGTCCAACTTTAGCCCAAATCCAATTTGGGCCTAATAAAGTAATTAGGCCCAAGCGCATGTAAGGCCCACGAGAAACATCTATAAGTAGAGACATTATCTCTTCATTTGGGGGAGGATGAGGAATTGAAGGCAAAATCTCTCTGAAGATTTAAAGAACATAACTCCTCCAAAGCTTTGAAGATTAGAAGACACTAAAGCTCTGAAGATCAGAAGACATATCAAAGTCATTTGAAGATATAAGCAAGATATAAGCAATTTGACCACGCTTGAAGATTGAAGTCCTTTGAAGATACAAGCATTCTTCTAAGACTCGAAGCTCAAGAACATTCACATACCCTGCTTCTATACATCAAGCATACGTATTCAACAGAGAGAGAATTAGATGATCAAGTACTTGAGATCGAACCACATTGCATCAAATCAACATCAACTTCAACACCAACTCAAGTCCAACTCCATGAAACAAGTTTCTCCGGAAGCCTCGTGCGAGTACTGATCATCCAAGAAGATCGACAAGCCCAAAAGCCGATCATTCAAGAAGATGAACAAGCCCAAAGGCTATCATCCAACAAGATCAATAAGCCCAAAAGCCGATCATTCAACAAGATCAATAAGCTAAAGGCCGATCAAGATCAACAAGCCCAAAGGCCGATCATCCAAGAAGATCAACTAGCTTAAAGACTATAGTTTATTTTGAAAGCATCAAAATATTATGTATTAGAGATTATATTCACTTTCCACAAAATTAATACAAATACAAAGTTCAAGTTCCACAATATAAATTTCTCTTGAAATCTTGTGCGAACAAGGTCATGTTAGACTATTTAATTGAATGAAAATGAAAAATTTTATACTTACGATAAATTTTTAATTATATATATTATTGAATTTGTTTAGTGACCTTTAAAATTGAAAATCCATCTAAATTGAAACAAGGAATGGAGACTAAAATGGATAATGACCAATATGAATTGATCTCATGACTTCTTAACCATTTATTAAGGACGTGATCCTTTATTTACCATTAGGCTAACCTGTTATTCTTATTTGAAAATGCAACATTTTGAAATCTAAGAACCAAATAAAAGCTTAGGCCCCGTTTGGTAACTATTTTGTTTTTTGTTTTTGTTTTTGAAAATTAAGTCTATGAACACTAATTCAACCTCTAAATTTCTTCTTTTATTATTTATTTTTCATCAATTATTTAAAAAAACTAAGCCAAATTTTGAGAAGTACAAAATGTAGCTTTCAAAAAGTCATTTTGTTTTTTAAATTTGGCTAATAATTCAACCATTGTACTTAAGAAAATATGCAAATCCTGGTAAGAAATGTTGATGAAATCGGCTTAATTTTCAAAACCAAATGGTTATCAAACCGAGTTTTAGGAACCAACATAGTTTTTTTTTTTTTTTTTTCTTTGTTCTAAAAAGTTATTTGAAGTTTTTTTTAAGGAATTATTTAAAGAAATTGGTGAGTGCATTTTAGAAAAACTTTTATACTCACATTTTCACTTTTAAACAAACAAAGGGCATAGACGTCATTCACTCATTTTTCTGACAAACGACCGGGCTGTGGTGGGTTTGAATTGAATATGATCGAAATAGGCCCTACATGTGGCCCATTTAGATAATGGGCTAATATTCAGGCCCAGTAGCGCTCAAACTCTCTCTATCATCTTCTGAAACATATCATCAACTTAATAGTGAATCCAATGTTTTACTTCCAAACAAGAAAAAGCAAAGAAAGGGGGAAAAAATCTAGGATAATTGTAATGGATAATACTTTTAAGACTAATAATTAAGTATATAGTAATATTTTTAAAGAACTACAAATATGACAAATTTTGATAGACTCTATTGCTGATAGACTCTTATCAAACTTTATTTTTCAATCAACTATATAACCTATTACTAATATATTTGAATCTAAATTTTGCCATATCTATGAATTCTTTTGCATTGTGTTAAATCTGATAATACTTTGTGTTATTTGCAACTACTCTATAAATTTAAAAGTTTTTTTTTTTTGTTTAAAAAAACCTAAAGTTACAATGAAGTCTCGAACTCTTTTAATATAAATTTTAGTAAATATTATTCTTTAATAGATCATTTAGATTATTATTATTTATGGCTACATTACATTTATAGCAATTTATTATTATTATTTTTGTCAATATCAAATTGGTTGTTTCTTTTTCATAATTTTATATTTATTTGTAATCAATATGACCTTAATTAATGAATTTATGCCAATAATTTTGTATCATCCTAATTTCAAAACATTTGTGTCTCTATATACATATACATATATTAGTTCAACAAATATATTTTATAAATCCTAAAAAAATTAAAACTAATACAAGATCTAAGAGATCAAATCTTTTAACCCTAAGATGATAATAATAGGTATTTTATCCATCAAACCATCTTCACAGTTCTGAGATTAGAATTATATCCATTTCACATTTTTCAAGATTTTATACTGATAATAACTTAGTTTTTTTTTTTTTTTTTTTTTTTTTTTTTTTTTTTTTTCTTTTCTTTTCTAGGGGCTATTTGGGAGCATAANTAAAAAGTTATTTGAAGTTTTTTTTAAGGAATTATTTAAAGAAATTGGTGAGTGCATTTTAGAAAAACTTTTATACTCACATTTTCACTTTTAAACAAACAAAGGGCATAGACGTCATTCACTCATTTTTCTGACAAACGACCGGGCTGTGGTGGGTTTGAATTGAATATGATCGAAATAGGCCCTACATGTGGCCCATTTAGATAATGGGCTAATATTCAGGCCCAGTAGCGCTCAAACTCTCTCTATCATCTTCTGAAACATATCATCAACTTAATAGTGAATCCAATGTTTTACTTCCAAACAAGAAAAAGCAAAGAAAGGGGGAAAAAATCTAGGATAATTGTAATGGATAATACTTTTAAGACTAATAATTAAGTATATAGTAATATTTTTAAAGAACTACAAATATGACAAATTTTGATAGACTCTATTGCTGATAGACTCTTATCAAACTTTATTTTTCAATCAACTATATAACCTATTACTAATATATTTGAATCTAAATTTTGCCATATCTATGAATTCTTTTGCATTGTGTTAAATCTGATAATACTTTGTGTTATTTGCAACTACTCTATAAATTTAAAAGTTTTTTTTTTTTGTTTAAAAAAACCTAAAGTTACAATGAAGTCTCGAACTCTTTTAATATAAATTTTAGTAAATATTATTCTTTAATAGATCATTTAGATTATTATTATTTATGGCTACATTACATTTATAGCAATTTATTATTATTATTTTTGTCAATATCAAATTGGTTGTTTCTTTTTCATAATTTTATATTTATTTGTAATCAATATGACCTTAATTAATGAATTTATGCCAATAATTTTGTATCATCCTAATTTCAAAACATTTGTGTCTCTATATACATATACATATATTAGTTCAACAAATATATTTTATAAATCCTAAAAAAATTAAAACTAATACAAGATCTAAGAGATCAAATCTTTTAACCCTAAGATGATAATAATAGGTATTTTATCCATCAAACCATCTTCACAGTTCTGAGATTAGAATTATAAAAAAGAAACTTCGTTAAAAAATTTATTCGGTTAACTAATTAAACTTTGTTTTGAAAATATGTTTTTTTCGCCATTCATTTCTTTTCTTTTCTAGGGGCTATTTGGGAGCATAACATGAGATGGTATATCTCCACATCCTATATCATCTCAGTGTTTGGAGGCTCATTATCCCATTTTACCGATTTTAATTGTTTGTGGACTCATTTTCGGAACGTGTTTCGTATCTCACCGTAATTTTTCTTTCGTGTATCATATATCATCTCAGTGCTTGAATATATTCGATTATACTCAATCATTCATACTTAATCAGAACTCCTCAAATATCATAACTCTCCACATCCTATATCATCTTAGCATCCCAAACTTTTTAACCATCCTGTATGGTTATTTTATTTATTTATTTTGAAAATATAGCGGAGTTTTCTTTTATCTCTGCCAAACTATCATATTTATTTTTCTTTTTTAATGAAAAAAATTGAGTAGTAAATAAAGAGTAAACTAGTAAACTACAACACCATGGTATAAGACAAGCTCTCAGCCATAATTTTGTCTTTTCTTTTTCTTTTCTTTCTTTTTTTATTTTTTGAAAAAAAAAAAAAAACCTCAGCCATACAGGTTGGTATAGGATGGTAAAGGAATTAGTATTTAATTAATATCAATTAAGAAGTAATTGTAATAATAATCTGCATCAAGTCATTAAATCATAAATTTCTAAATCAATGATCATTAATTAATTAAACAACTCGTATTATTGTAAAAAAAAAAAAATATCAAACAACACGAAAAGAAATTGATTTTTAACCAGTTAAATTATGTTGAGATTAGTAATTAAATCATATTTTTAGACTAAAATAAAAACAAATACTCTTGATTGTAATTGTATCATTTAAATGTTCCTTAATTAATTAGATGGATGAAAATTAATCAAGATTAAGTATAACTTTTATTATTAATTTTTTAAAATTGTATTCGTCTCAATTAAAATCTTTTAACAACCATAACATAGAGTTTCAAGAATAAATTGTAACTACCTTTTAATAAATTTTGTTGTAAGTTCATTGATTATTGATTATGGATGGAGATCAAACCATCAACTTTATGAGATGATAATCAATGTCTTATCCATTAAGTTATGTTCATATAAACCTTATTAAGTCAATTTTACAACCCTAATACATTGACAAAATAAACGTATTTGGACGAGAGTAGTATTAAATTGGATGACCACTCAAAAAGTCTTCGTGTTACATTTCTTTTAGAGGTTTTTCTTTTTATACTAGAAAAGAATAGCCCATGCAATTAAGAATTTTGATGCAAAAGAGTGAGAATGTTATAAGTCTTCCAAAAGATGATGGAGTACATATTCAATAGATGAAGAAGAAAAGGGGAAAGAATGTGAGCCAAATTTGATAGATACATCTCATAATTTTGTGAAATGGCTACACAAAGTTTTCATTACCAAGAATAATAGCATTATTGGCTTCGACTTTGGTGGTGTTGTTTTTGTTATGAGCATGAGAAGAAACAAAATCCAAATGATAAAGGAGAGGCAGCAAAGTGAGATAGCATAGAAACACAAGCACAGGTCCAAATATCCAAAGCAAAAGAGGAACAGCCGAATAGAAGAGACGATTCCCGACCGTATTGAGAACGAAGCCTTTCTCGAACAACTCTGACACGTAGTCGGGCGTGACGGGCGACATCGGGTCTTGTGGAGTGTTGATCAAAACATTCACTTGGTTGATAAATCTGATGGAAAGGGAATGGCACAAGAAGGAGAAAAGGAAGATGGTGAGAATGGAGACATATTTGAGAGACAACATGAACTCGCCGTGGGCACCGAAGACGGATTCGTTGACGGGCTTCTTGATGCTGTAGGTGCTGCTGAGAATCGCGGCCAGGCCGCACGAAAGAAGGATGGAGGTTGTAGCCATAAGAGTTGATCCCATTATGGCATTTCTCAGAGTTTGAACAGCAAGAATGTTCTTCTTCTCAATATCCTGAACTTGGAGCAATAGCAAAACAACTGAGAATTAATTAACATTCCAACTTCTAATCTTTTCATCCAACATATATATCTTTATTACTAATATCTATATGATTCTTTTAATTTCGTAATGATTTTAAGAATAAGATGAGAGCAAATTGATTCAATTGGGAATCCTTTCTTTGGAAAATATTTCATAATGTTTCTGTTTTTAGTTTTCTTTTCCTCTGATTTCCAAGCTATATTTTCAGAAATTACTATTTTATTTTATTTGGATACAATTTTGGAATCGTTTTTTAATTTTGTAAATAGAGTGCAATGCAAGTAAATAAAAACTATAAAGAAAATATATTTTACGTTTGTACAACTTAAATTTTTGGGTCAATCCATCGTTTTAAAAAATATATATTTCAGAAAAAAAAGAAAAGAAAAAGAAAAGAACCCCCTCCCCCTAAAAAAACCCAAACAAAAAGTCAATTTTTGTGTGCTCGTGTGCTAGGAAAAGCATTATTGATATAAATTAAAAATATATAGATAATTTTAATTAGTTTTTTCAATTTTAAGTTAAATGAATTAGAATATTTATAAAAAAAAAGATCAATTTTTTAAAAATGGAAAGAAAAGGGAATTTAAATAGAATCTTTTAAATTTTTATTTAAAAAATTTAAATTATTATTTACTTATGTTTTTTAAAAAGTTGTAATATTGTCTTTGATTTTTTATAAACATTTCAAAACTAGTTTGAAAATAGGAAAACTTTGAATAGAAATTAGGACTTAAAATTATATGACGGTGATCTAGAACAAGAATTTAGATTGTCATCCATTTTAGTTCACCGTCACACTATTCAAGATCTCAACTTTAATCTAAAATTTTAAAGAATTTTTATTATAGTGATAATTTTGAAATGTATATAAAAGATTAAAAGTAATTTTGAAAAATAATTTTTATAAATTAGGAGGAAATAAGCCAAAATATAAAATGTTTATATACTAAATTACATTAGTGTAGGATCATGCTAATAACCATAAAATTTGTGGTGAATCTAATGACCCACTAAAATATTTAGATGAATAAAATACTAAGAATTTATGGCTACCAAACACAAATGGTGGATTCCACCAATGCCAACAATATGAACTAAAAAGGTATTACTTTTTCAACATAAAAATTGATACAAAACAAAGAATCAATATACATATAAAGCATGAACATAAACAAAAATAAAACGATGGATGCGTGGGATATTTTGTCCATTTGGATAAGGATAAACATTTTTCATTAAAACTTTACTTTAACCACAATATTATTCTCAAATTCTATCCCTTCCATGCACTGGTTGTTTCCTAACCGCAACATTTCAATTACACCCAATATATATATATATATATTTGAAAATAAAATTTATCACGTGGCAAATCATAATTAGACGGTATTTAATTCATTTCATGTTGAAAAGAGTTTAGAATTTTAAGAGTTTGTTAAATTACAAGCGTTGTCCTAAAATTTTTAGGTTCGTGTCTATTTAATCTTCAAATTTTAAAAAGTATATGATAAATTTATAAATTTTCAATTTTGTGTCAAATAAGTTCCCAAGGTCTTGTTAGGTTAACTATTACTATTTGCTTTTTTTTTTTTTTTTTTTTTTTTTTTTGAAAATTATGCCCTCTAAACATCACTTTCATCTATTGGTGACAAAATTAAAGCTAAAATTTGAAAACTAAAAAAATGTAGTTTTCAAAAACTTGTTTTTTGTTATTGAAAATTGGTTAAGAATTCAAATGTTTACCTAGGAAATATGGAAACAATGAATAAGAAATTTGTGATAGAACAAACACAATTTACAAAAACAAAAAATTAAATAGTTATCAAATAAGGCTTAAACTTTCAATTTTATGTTTAATAGAGATGTGATTGGAAAAAAAAACAAAATATCCAATTACATATTTAATAGTTCATTTAATTTTCAAAAATTTTGAACATATTAAAAATCAATTAAACACAAATTGATAATCTAAACTTATTAGATATTGTTAAGTAATTTTCCATTACTCTTTAAACACAGTCTTTAAAGTTGAAGAACTAAAACTTTAAACATTTTTTTTTCCAAGAATTTATTATAAATTTTCAAATAGAAATATTTTGTAGACTTCATTTTTAAAAAAAAAAAAAATTTGAAGCAACGTACACCAAATAGAACCAACCCTTAACAGATTACAACATCGAGCATCATGATTGATGCCAGGCCAAAGTTGTGGAAGAAAATGTTCATGTTACACATACCTCCGTCAACACCTAATTAACTTATGAGCCACTCCATTACAAGAACGAGAAATAAAAGAAAGAGTCGAAATATAAGGATAAATTACCTAAGTTGAGAGAAATTAATTTAGTTACCTTCATCATGGCAGAAACCCAGAAGCTTCGACCAGAGCTGTTAATTCCAATGATGGTAGTAAAAGGTTGAGTTCGGACTTTATACCATAATCCTAAATGGTAACACATAATCAAGAAAAATCCCAAAGGAACCAAAATCAAATCCAAATAGCTTTCTTTCCATTCCATATTTTTCCTCTGATCTATAAAACTCTTTGAATGTTATTGCTCTTTGCTTCTTTTCCTTCTCTGTTTCCGTTCCCTTATCAACATACATATAGTAATTTCTTATATATATATACAAGGAAATGAAAGAGAAGAGAGAATGAAATGGGTGGGAGTGGACTTTTTGGCCTTTATATATTATTCTCTTTTTCCTTTTCAAATATGCTCAAACCAAACTACACTCAACAAAATTTCCCATGAAGAATATAATAATCAAATCAAGTGTGTGTTCTTGTAGAAGATAAAAAGTATTCCGTTTTTTTACGTTGTGAAAGTATAAGAATTAAAATGAAACAAAGTTAATAGATTGATATGAGTAAAGGAAAACTCATAACTAGTACAAATAAGAGGAATTTGACTGTTTAATTGAAAAAAAAAATCATTTTAATGTCCTCTTTAATTTGTCTTTCAAAATGGTTACTTTTCAAAAAAGATGAGTCTTTTAAAAGTACAAGAATTAAAATGAATTAAAGCTGAAGTATGGATCAAAGTAGTATTTAAAGTTGGTGGATAAAAGTTTTAGTTAAAATATGTGGTCTAAATTCCATTTACATTTTCAATCTATCCGTGTTGGTTTATTTATAATAGAGTTAATAAATAATTGAATGATACTTATTGTTCTAAAGGAAAAATCTTTTTATGGTCTCTTGGCATTATGAGTTTAGTTTCTCTTTGATCTCTAAGTTATAAAATATTATATTTTTGCTCTTGAACTTTTCGTTTAATTTATATTTGGGGTTTCTTAGGTTTTAAAATGTTATATCTTTCTCCTTAAATATTGAGTTTAATTTTCAATGTCCATAGGTATTAATACATTTTTACTATCAAATTTTTGCGAATGCTTATTTTAGTATTTGATGTTACCTTTCAGTTAATTAAATTAAAGTAATTATGATTTGGTTTATTTTATTAAATTTAATAGTGATAAAAATATTAGTTAAAATTAATTTAATTCTTTATTTATCGAAACAGAAATAGTATGGGAAGTAGTATTTTCGCTAGTTTTAATTAAATGGTATGATGTGTGTTGACTATTTTTTGTCTAATAATGATCTCCTTTTCTTACACGGTTAGGAAGTATATTAATTCATCAGGATTCATTATTTTTGGCTGTCTCTGGGGTTTTTTTCGCTTGTTTTAAAAAGAGACTGTGTTTTTGAACTTCTTGTTAGCTGTTATTAGAGATGTCAACGACGTAGTGTGGGTCGATGATGATTTTTGACTTCTTATTTTATTCTCTGTTCCCATCAAATTTGCCATAAGGATCGAGTTTGGAATTCTCCACGAGAAATTTGAGGGAAATTTTCTCCCGCTTGATGGTTTTTTTTAAAAATAAAAAAAAATAAAAAAAATCAATTAACAGAACTCACTATTATAGAAAAGTTTTAAATAAATTGTTAACTTTTATATGATTAATTCTACGTGGACAATAAAAATTTAAAGAGAAATTACTCAAAACTTTTAAGTTGAAAGACATAATTATCTATCAAAGTATTCATATACATAATCTAAATTTAATAAAATTCAAACATATCTTTTTTTACTTTAATTCAAACATATTCATTATTTTGACGATTAAACAATAAATCTTGAAAGTTAAATATAATATTTATATAATAAATATAATAAAAACCTAACGGGGTGGTGACGGAGACGTTTCCCATCCTCGTTTCCATCCCCATTTAACTTTTTGGAGAAATTTTTCCCACTCTCTCCTTCATTTTTCACCTAAAAAGAAAATGATCATCCGTTCGAAGTGGGTCTCTGTGGGTCCCGTCTCTATAGAAAAAGTAGACATGTCTAGCTATCATAGGACCTTAGAAGGCAAATTTCCGATCCTATATTTGTTTTAATTCTAATTTTCTCATTGTGAAGGTAATGATATGACTCACTAGCTTGCTCGATTGGTGTGACGAAGTTTTGTTAGAATCTTATTGTATGACTCATGTGGATGTTATTTTATCTGATATTTTTGGTTTGTGTTAGTTTGTTGTTTTAAAAGAAAAACAAATTAAGAAAAATGGTTGTTTTTAGGTAACATAGTTTTGATTTGACTTCTTTTCTTCCCTAATAATTATCTCATATTCTTACTCGATTAGGAAGCAAATTAATTTGAAAGAATTACATATATGACAATCTAATACTTTAGTACTATCTAATATTTTTTTACAAATACGATAAAATTATAATTTTAATTTCTATCGATACTTATCATTAATTTAGGTATTGTTATTGATAGACTTGATCAATCACTGAGGTTAATTAATTAGAGACCTATCACGGATTGATATCTCTGTGTGATAAGTGTCTTTTATTAATTATTTGCATGCTTATTTGCTATTAAGTTTGCTATTGGTATATTATCTTAATGAAATATATAAATATGATATATAAAAATTATATTATTTTACCTCATTACCATTAGGTGATTTCTTGCCTGTTCCCTTTTCTTTCTACTTGTAATTGTTTGCATACTTATTTGTTATTATTATTAGGTATATATCATTGATATATCTTACCAATAAATTGAAAAAATGTACATCAATAAAATTTATTTTTTTTATTTTTAATATGTATAAAAGTAATATTTCACTTAATTTTTTTCTTACCAATTGTTGTTCGTTTTTACCTTTTTTTTATTTTTAAGAATTATAGATCTATTATTTATATATCTTATCGATATATTAACGACTTTTAACTTTCATTTTCAATTTTGATAGTTAATGTGCTTATTAGTTGTTAATTCTATCGTTGATATATAATATCACAATAGGAGTAAAATAGATATATCAATAGTATCTACCAATTTTTCTCTTTTTTAAATGGTTTTTTTTGTTGCATGCTCATTTGATATATCATTAATATATTGTATCAAAAGATTAAAAATAATAAATCAATAATAACTTAATATTAATAATAAAACAAATGATAACAAATAACAATAAATTGATAGCTAATGTATCCTTGATATATATATATATATATATATTTAATATTCTCTAGTAGTGCTATACACAATTTGTCAAAAAAAAAAAAAAAAAAGGAAAAAAAAAAAGAAAAACTTATAAAAAGGTCTACCAATGGTAAAATTCTTATAACTCATAGACTTTATGAATGGTATATTAGTGATAAATCTAAAAATTTTTTAAAATTTTATTTTTGTAAATTATTTATTTGTGTGACATATTTCTAAATATGACGATTAATTTTTGTAAATTATTTATTTGTGTGACATATTTCTAAATATGACGATTAATTTTTGTAAATTATTTATTTGTGTGACATATTTCTAAATATGACGATTAATTTTTGTAAATTATTTATTTGAGACATTTTCAAATATTATGACAACTAATTTTGGCACCCATTATAAGTATCCAATTAATTATTCATTATTTATTCTGAGAATTTGGAACTCCACCTTAAAGAAAGGATTACATATATTGCTAAACTATATCAATCCTAAATTATAACCAAATTTTACTTTTGAATAGTATAGGATCATATCAACCTCTTCTACATTGCAAAATGTCAACTTTCCGTAATTACTTAATTGAATTATTTATGGTAGAGACTAAAAGAAATGAAGCTCTTATTCGAAGATATTTTTATGGAATAAAAGAAGAGTGTCCAAGAAGTTTTTTTTGTCATTTTTTATATTTAAATACTCACTATGCATTTTACGGGTAAAAAATGATAAAAAATATTATTATATTACATAAATGTTTCTTAAAATTTTGAAACATGAAACAAAATTTTTTCCTCCAATATATATACTTAACTTCGAAAAGTTTTTTTAGTACAAACGAAAAAAAATCATCAAATGATTTCAAGATAAACAAAAGGAGTAAAATACCTTAATCTAGAAAAAAAGATGATTATTTTAAATGATAAAACTGTTGAAAATATTTTCTAATATAACTTAAAAAAAGAATGAAATAAATAAATAAACCTATTTCAAATTTTTTTTCTTTTTTTTAAAAAAAGTCCAATGAAGTCCAAAAAAGAATCTATATATAAGAATGGCAGAGTTGTTATTTAGATAAGGTCATAAAAATAGGGTAAAAGATTACACGAAAGGCACGAAAAGATTGAGATTATATGGAGACAGTCCTTCAATTCTCTCCTCCACATATTATTAAAAAAAACAATAAATAAAATTAAAATTAAAATTAGTATAAGGATTGTTTGAACAAAATAAGCTAACTTAAATATCATCGTACATGAATAGACAGTTTCATTATATTTTAAAATATTTTTAACAATTTTATCATTTAAAATAATTACTTTAAAAAATAATTTTTTAAATAATTTTTTGTTTTAACTCTAAGCAAGTTAAAATATTGTTTTATATTTTATAAAAAAATACTATTTAAAATTCATCTAAGAGTTTTATTTTATTTTAGTTTTTATATTTTTAATAAATCTATCTCTACCTTCCATAATTCTCAATTTTGGTAATTCAAATTTAAATTTTAACAATTTTGTTAGAATTGATTAAATAATAATAAGGTTAAAATATGTTTTGATTCATGTAACTTTATTCAATTTTAGTTCATATATTTTTAAATAATCAAATTTAGTTGATGTACTTTAAAAAAAATCTTAATTTTAGGCCATAATACTTGTTTATTTTTTATTTTTTTTAAAAAAATCTTAATTATTAGAATGAACATGCTAATAAGTAACAATGAAAATTATTATTATTTAGCCCATTTCCTTAAAAAATTAACTAAATTTAAGATTTTAAAATATAAAAATTAAAATTAGACATTTAAGAAAGTATAGAGACTAACATAGACGAAAATGGTATTTTAAACTAATAATAACATATTTTAAAGATATTTTTAAAATATGAATTTATTTTAAAAATTAATAAAGACAATGGTAATATGACCAACTTTTTTTTTTTATAAGAAAGAATCAACCATAAACTAATAACAATGATTGAATTTAAGATCTATTAAAAGTACAAAAAACCAATTTTGAACCTTTTGAAAATTAAATTTTTTAAATTTCAAAATTCTGAAATTAATAAAGACTAACACTCAAAGTGTAGAAATCAGAATGATATTTTAACAAAAAAAAAATTAAAATACAAGTTTTAAACCTAATCTTTTAAAAAAAGTTTTCAAAATAGAAAATACAGACAATACAAAAGTTTAAAATAACTACTTTATTTTTTAAATTAAAAAAGAAAGTACTAAAAGATGCTTTTGATCAAAATGTTGACTTTTTTTTTTTTTAAAATGTTGATTAGAAAGTACTTTTATGAGTGATAACCAAATATGATTAATTATTACGTTTAAATAAAATGCTCGCAACTAAAATAACTTTTACTCAAAACACCACCACACAGCTGTAAGATTATTATCCCTAGATTAATAAATAATTAAATGCGTAAGCAAATGACATTAATAACAAATTTAAAATCAATTAAAAACCCTATATAATCTCCCCATTCATCTTCATGGACCATAATATATAAAGAAATCCCATAGATTTTGGAAGGGTTTCGAAACTCCATGAATGATGATGGCCTATATGATGCAAATGGATATTGAAATCCCAAATTTAAATACAAGGGTATGGCAATCTCAAAATGAATATGGTCCAACTTACCTAAAAACTTACCTAAAATTTGCACGCACACAACTCATCAAAACGCTTAAAACCCTTAAGAGTAGGATATACAAATGAAATGAGTAATGCGTTAGTGTTTTTTTTTTCTTTTTCCGAAGAAAGAATTTTTTTAGTACTTAAAAATTTTGTTTGGAAGTATAATAATAATTTTTATAGAAGAAAATATAATATATGAATATATATCCAAAATTCATAGTAAAAATGTTAATAGATAACAAAACATTCTTAAATACCAAACAAACTTTAACACTAAAAATTCAAGAACGAGAAGGACAACTTTCCTTAAATTGTTATTATTTTGAATAAGTGAATTTGATCCATTAATTAATAATTCAATTGGCATGAATTTGTACTATCAAGTTTGAGACTGGGATTCAATCTCTACACTACATATTGTTAAAAAAATAATAATATTTAGTTAAAAATTACTTTTAGTCTTTGAACTTTTAGTAACAATTTAGTCCATAAACTTTTATTTGTAACAATTTAGCCTCTATACTTTATTTTACAACAATTTAATCCCTAAACTTTAGTATGTAACAATTTAGTTCTTGTACTTTCAAATTTGTAACGACATAGTCCCTATCGTAAAAATTAGTATTAAAATTTAATAAGACTTCTTGCATAAATAAATCAATAAACTAAGTAGAGACACTATATTTTTATAAAATATAAAGTCTATCATAAAATTAAAAAAATGGCATTTAATTTTGATAATTTTTTTTATACTAAATAATAAATTGTTACAAATTTGAAAGTACATTGACTAAATTGTTACATACTAAATTTTAGGGACTAAATTATTTCAAAATTGAAAACACAGTGACTAAATGGTTACAAAAATAAAGTTAAGAGACTAAATTTTTCCACTCATACAAATTTAAAGACCAAAAATATTTTTAAAAGTGAAGGAGCTAATGCTCATATTAGGTACAAAAATATTTTAGTTTAATCACATAAAACAAAAAAAACAACTGAAATAGAAACTGTGATGAGAAATCCACATTCATTTGTTTAGAATTTCTTTTAAAAATTTGGACGAAAAAATATCATTTTTTAAAAAGGTGCTAAAAAGGAATTTCTTTCTTATATCTTCTATTAAGATTAATAAAGGTTGATATTAGAAGGGCATCTTACTTTTAGATAAAGTCGAATGAATCTTAAAATTTTTGGCTAAGTAGATTAACATACTGAATTTTTATCTATTAAACGTGAAAAATACATAGAATTATTCAAATGTTTATTTTTGAGGTTGAAAGCATTCCTTCAGACGACTTTATCCCATTTTGCCTTTTTTAGATATCTTTTCCTTGAAAATAACCATAAATTATACCTTCTCAAGTCTCAACAAACAATTATCAATTCCATCCTTGTAGCTTATAAATTTTGAAGATCACACTTTATTTAATGATCAACACTGATATTATTTATATAATTTATTATTATATATTTTGTACCATTTGCACATAAGGGTGTCCATGGGACATGGTGAGAATTGTCACATTTGCATTTCAATCTTCATCTCCACAAAAAATTTCATTCAAACTTTATACTCTACATAGAAAATTTGTGGGGTACAAGATAATTTTTTTTTTTCTTTTTTAGTATAAAAATTGAATTTTTAAAGAAAAATTTTCAAATAAATAGTTAATTCCCTATGCTAATTCAGCTTATTGAGACATACACCTTCAGCTAATGTTGATTTTTTTTTTAAAAAAAAAAAAGTTCCTACCGGGAATCTCCATATATATATATATATATATATATGCGCGCGCAAAACAAAACAAAATAAATAGGGGTGGCAGGAAAGAAAAAATTTCCGTCTCCACCCTGTTTAGCTCATAAATTTTAGTAAGCCAAGATAATTTGTTATTAATGTTTTATTTTCTCTCATTTTGTCCAACTTCGTTTATTTGTCCTTGCATACACGACATGCAAAAACCTACTGGTATATTGGTAGGTTTTCTCTAGGGGAATGAAAGGCAACATAGAAAATAAGAGACAAGAATATTTGCAAATATATTAGGGTTATAGTTTTTATCTAAAGACAAGGCTAAAAATGCAAGAAAGAATTTTCTAAACGCTAACCATTGGATGATAGGATCCATAATGGGGAGTTGGGTTTGTAATTAAGATGTTTGAAAATTGAAAGTGGAATGTTGTGGCAGACAATTGTTTGGATTATTTGTTTGTGTTTTCCACATAAGCCCATGTATTATTGGCCGTTTAGTGCCCAAAAGAACAACCTAACAAAACGCCCCCAGAGGTCAGAGAACCACATAATTCTCATAATTCAAGCTTTATAGTTTTCACCTCATAAAGTTTCAACTCTTTCACACAATTATTTTGTGCCTAAGTTAGGGGAAAAAATATGAATTAGCTTTTTGGAAAAGCTGGGCTAATACCATCACACCAAATTGCCATGGAGGAGTGGCCATTTAAAGGAAGAATATGCCATCCCATGATCCTCACCCACCCATTGCCTCAAAAAGGAGAGAACACACCAAGCTTCTACATTCATCTTAATTTCTTTCTTTTCAAAGAAAATCCCAAGTGCATTGTAGACTAGGTTGATTTCACACAACCTTTTTCTCAATCAGGTGTCCTTTCATGGAAACTTCAATATTTATTCATGGAACATTTTTAGTTGTCGGTTCCCTAAAACGTGATATATTAGCTAAAGTTTTTAGGTTGATTAGTGATTTAAATATGGTATAAGAGTATAAGGTCTTACGTTTAAACCTCTATAATGCAATTTCTTTTCCAATAAATTTATTATTTACTCTTGTTGGACCTTCTACTAATTTTCAAGCTCACAAGAAATAATTAAATTAGTTGTAATCCATCTACTTATAAGATTTAATGGTAATTTGCCTATAAAGCAATAGCTTCAAATACAGGAGAACTAACATGTGCCAAATTTAGATATATTATCAAACAATTCACCTTTCCACCAACCATCCATTATCATACCTACAAAGTTTGTTTTCATTGTTGGAGACATTTTGGTAACTGCTATGGGTATAGGGTCATTTTATGCATACTGTTTCAAACTTACAAGGGAGAAAGGATTTTCCATTTTTCAAGAAACCTATAAATTAGTCAGAGAAGAATGGCTAACCTGCAAGATGAACTTCTTGGAAATATTCTTTAAAAGCCTTTGCCACCTCATGTTTCCACTGAGGCTTGGAGATGGAAGCCGCTAAGCAAAGGGCCTGAAAAAGTATAAAGCAGGAATTAATTAACAATGCATATAATTTGACTTTGAGAAAGCAGTCATAAAAGGCAATCAAGCACGCTTATTCTTAAAATTAATGAAGGATTTTTTAAATAAGTCGGTTTTGCCTTTCATCGCTTTCATCCTCATTGGCATTCCATTCTTTATTCTTTATTCTTTATTCTTTATTTTTCTTCCATAGTCTAGCACCAATAAAAAGTAACTCTCACTCTGCTTAGTTAAGCTAAATACTTCATGTACTAACTTAGGCATCTAAGTTTACACGACTTGACACCATACTAGTGCAAGTATTCTCACGTAAGTCAGCTCTAGCGTTGCATCTAAATCACAAGGAGTGGGCTAGAGGAGGAGTGCTCAAGGCCTGTGTGCAAGTTTTCTGCGCCAACAAAGGTTATGCTTGTTTTCTCACAATTTTTTATAATAATTTTCATGTTTCCTAAACAAAAAGAGTTGAATTCTTAGCTAGTTTCTTTAAAAAAATAATAAAAACTATTTTTTTTTAGTTTTCAATACTTGGCTTAGTTTTTTAAAACATTGGTAGAAAGAAGATAAGAAAACAAAGAAATTTAGAGGTGGAAGATATTTATTGGCTTAATTTTAAAAAACCAAATAACTACCAAACAAAACCTAAGTAAAATTTTGATTTGATTAACTTGTGTTCTAACCTTCTTTACACAGCACCATCACATGATTCACATTTACATAATAATAACCGAATTAATAAACAGAAGAAGAAGTAAAGATGATTTTAACTCAAATTGACAAGGATCCATCCTCACCAAGCTACAAATCCAAATAAATAAATCAGGAATTGACGAACTTACTTGGAGAAAATAGCATCTAGTTTCCTTAAAAAAAAGACTGTTTCAGAAAGTCAATAGTAAATATCAGATAAAGTTTCAAACCTTATTGATCTGAAGAAAGACAACAACAAAAGACATTAGCATCAAATTTTTTTAGAAATGACTCGCTAGCTTGAGTTCTATAGACTATATACATTCAAACGCAGGTTGTAAGAGAATGTAACTAAACTATGACAGCACTCTTTAGCTTGAGACTTGGTTATCTTAGAAGGGTTAGCTACGTCCCGTTGGGAACCATGAAAGATAGTTGAACTTGTAGATATATACATACACATGCTCACATACGTATCTTTACAGCTACATTGGAGAAAGTAGTGATAGAAACTATTCAGTGGCAGTTAGAAAAGAAACAGCTAAAAGTTTTGGGCAGAATATGTATCTCAGCAACATTGCTAACAGTTAGAAATCGTGGTAAGAAAGAAAGAAATGTACTGACAACAAATATTTCCAAAAATTTGTTTGATAAGAAACCACACGTTGATTTAGAGACGTAAAAGAAAACAAGGACATACAAAAAAAAACAAGGTCATACAAATATTTCCATGCATTCGCTTCTAATGCAGAAACTTATCGACTGTTTCGACTAAATAACAGGGTTAAAGAATATAACTAGTTAGTCATATTTTACCCCATAGTCCTTAATGCTTTTTTAATTTAGTTTCTATACTTAAAATAAACACAAGGATCCTAATATAAAAAGGATGCTCTTAATTGAGTCTATTTACAATTATTCTTGTTTTTAATAACACTATAAATAAGTATAGTTAAAATGTCCCTACACTCTCAAATCTGTGTCTATTTGGTGTTTGAACTTTAAAAAGTGGTAAACATGTTCTAAACTTTAAAATTTGTCTAACAAGTTCTTAAACTTTCAATTTTGTATTCAAAATTTTAAAATGTCAAAGATTTTTAGATACAAAATTGAAAGTTTGGAGACTTCGAACAACTTTAAAAGTTTAGGGACTTTTTTGAGTTAAATTTGAAGATTCACTATCATTAGACAAATACATAGTTGAACAATACTATTAACCAAAACTTTCTAGATTGAGAAGATCAAACAAACATTCAAAAGAAATGAAATTGTCAATATATAGCACTAACTGCAAAGAATTGAAGTTTTAAAGATTCTACCAAGAAATGGACAGAAGATGTGCTTAAGGTATCGATGCATTGATCATAAACCCTCAATATATACATCAACCACCAAATTAGGAATTGGAAGGAAATAATAGCCACACCTCACGATGCATGTTAATTAGAGTTAATTCGAGTTATGCGTACACAAAAAAAGGTTCAGATGAATAAGACATTTTTATCGAAATTGAAATCCACCTCTGCAAGCATCCGAAAAGTTCTGAGTGTAGAGATATTGCCCTTTTATTACCTGCATATTCTTCGTTGATTCGGATAGCAAATCAAACCATAAACCAAGAATAAATACATTAGCCTTAACAGGATAAATACTCAATAGCCAAGCACATTTAATAAGATTATAAAAGAACTACAACAAGACTTAGCAATGAGAAGCGCATGTCATTGATGATGAGAGCTCCTAGTCCAATTTCAACCCTCTGTCAACCCAGGAAAAAGAAAAGGCTGCAATATAAGTTATCCCAATATATTATTTTTCATGACTTCCCAGTAGCACCGTTGTTCTTCAATGGACTTCATCCTAGATAGAATCATAGAGGAAAAAGAAACACAGGTTAACTAGTCGATTAATGAGTAATGCTGAGCACTTGCTTCTTATATATGTTACATTTGTATATAATACACGGACATGGCCACATTGCCCGATGGAAGTCTCTTTCTAAGAAATGATACGCTAAGATGTGTTGTTCATATCAAAAGATGCCGTTTCCAACAGAATTTGTATTCAACAAGGATCTCTACACTTCATATAATTCAAGAGATATCAGAGGTTCAAAAGGATAGTTCTGCACCGTCACTGTAGTTTGGGAAAGTAACACACTTGAAAACCTTACACTTTGAACATAGAACATATCCAACCTGCAATAATTGAAGTGCCTTATTAGGTATATGCAAACAAATTAACAATAAAGTGCAAAGATATCTTTATGCTTCCCCGGCATGTTGGGCATCTCCACACTTTTAGTGATAGAGCCCAACACTGGCTCCCGGGAATGGATGAACAAAATGCTAAAAACATCACAGTACTCCCGTTGGTTGTTTACCACGTTTTATTTGGTGAATAATGATTTGATAAGGGGAAACAAAACCTAGATTGACTGATGAGTCCTCTCTGTGTGGTCATAACTAATAACAGTGGATTACTCTTGTAGATGAGTGGTATGCTATTTCACAGCAGAACTTAAATTAGAGAGAACTTTTAAGGACCAGCTTACCACGCTTCTTCTACTCTCAACATTTAGTTAACTCCATTGCTACACATATTTAGGGTGAGAGAGGTAGCTATAGAGATTTTAAGAAACTGAGTATCAGCAAAACCTACTAGAATGTCTATTAACAGTACAATTGATTAATTCCTAATGGGACTGAATAGAATACTAGTGGCTAAAATATCAGGAATAACACGAAGCTTGAAAGCAGTAATAGCAGGAGCCAGGAGGGGAGCACAATAAAACATGAGAGACAAAGGTAGCTAATAGCTGTGAGAAAAAAAAAACATAGAATTCGAAAGGGAAAAAGAAATGTTGACCAGAAACAAAAACGACTCAGACCAGATACAAAAACGACTCAAGAACTTCAGTGATTATATTAACATAATGCTTCACTTTTGAGTTCAGAAAATTTTTTACAAGAGTCTATGTATAATGTATCTCGTCCTTCATTCATAGGAAGCAGAAGCACAAATTATGAAACTAAAGGCCAATCAAGGCCTAACAACCACAGAAATCCTCGTTTAAATGAGAGTTTCAGAAAAGATAATCAACAAATCGACAACATTCATTCATTCATTCATTCATTCATTCTAGCACAAATACCTCTCGTTACTGCAACAGCATAGCGTTAAACAACCATATTCAACATACTAATAAAGATAGAAACTAGCAGTCCACTTACAGCTCGGCAAGATGGACAGCGTCGATAGATACGATTGTTCTCAGCCTTCACATTAGTCTTCTGCCCTTCACAGAAATCACACACTATCCATCCTTTACCATTACAAGGTTCGCAAGCAATTGTTGAATCAACCTTCAATGAAATCGAAAAACCCGTAAGAAAAAGTTTAAGAAGCTACAGTTGAAGCCAAACAGGAGTTTTCATTGAGAGCATAGAAGTTGTATGTACTTGTACCTGGACCTGCTGGATTGAGGAGCAACGCACAGAATTGAAGGAAGATCGAGAGGAAGAGAATTGAGATGGAGAAATTCGGACGAGGTTGATCTGCGTAAGAGTCACAGCGATCGTCGCCATTGGAACGAGGATGGAGCTAAACTAACAACAGAATTCTACTCGTTCTTCGTTGCGGTCATTCTGTGGATACGACGAAAGCACGTCATCTCCGTGCCAACGGAAGCCAAAAATTATAAATTAATTTTAATTACGTTATGAAAATTTAGAATCGGATATGAAAAATATAATATAATAATTTTTTTATATAATAATAATAATAAATAAATAAAAACTCAAATTATAAAATAAAATAACTAATACATAAAATAACCAAAATCATGAAATTGGATAATATGAAAATTGATGGAAGTGGAATTCTCATCATTGTAATTGTATTCTTAAGATCCACCAAATGCTACTATAGGCAAAATGGCAAATAGAATGTAGACTTAACATGAATAGTGATACATGGTCTTTGGGACAATAAACAATGGGCATCTATTTTCTATTATAATATTCATAATACTCTCCCTTAGATGTCCATATATATATATATATATGAAATATGTCTCGTTAAAACATTAATAGGAAAAACCCAATGGGAAAACCCTAGTGAAGGAAAAAGAGTATAGTTCATATAATACATATTCTTAAAACAAATATAATATATTTACTCCCCTCATGAAAACATTACTTAAAATCTCTGAGTCGTTGCATTCCAATATTGTACACCAATGTTTCAAAAGTTGCGGTTGGTAATATCTTTATAAATAAGTCTGCCAAGTTATCCTTCGAACAAATTTGTTGTATAGTGATGTTGTCATTTTCTTCAAGATCACGAGTGTAGAAAAGCTTCGGTGAAATATGCTTTGTTCTATCTCCTTTAATATATCCTCCTTTGATTTGGATTTTGCAAGTTATTTTGTCTTCGTATAATATTGTTGGAAGGTTTTTATTAGAAGACAAGTCACATGTTTCACGAATGTGTTGAGTCATTTATCTTAGCCATACACATTCTCGACTAGCCTCGTGAATTGCAAAAATTTCAACATGATTTGAGGAAGTGGCCGTTATAGTGTGTTTCACTGATCGCCATGATATAACAGTTCCTCCACATGTGAACAGATAACATGTTTGAAATCTAGCTTTATGTGGATTAGATAAATATCCAGAATCTACATAACAAACTGGATCAGAATTTGATTTATTTGGATAAAACAAACTCATATCGATTGTTCATTACAGATAATGGAGTATATGCTTAATTCCGTTTCAATGTCTTTTTGTTGGAGAAGAACTATATCTAGCTAATAAATTTACTGAAAATGCAATAACTGATATTGTATTATTAGCAAGATACATAAGTGCACCAATTGCACTAATACATGGTACTTCAGGACCAAGAAGTTTTTCATTATGTTCTCGAGGTCGAAATATACCTTTCTTTATATCCAATGAACAGACTTCCATTGAAATATTTAATGGATGTGTTTTGTAAAATCTTTTTACAACTTTTCCTGTATAAGTTGACTAATGAATAAATATTCCATCTGCTAAATGTTCAATTTGCAAACCAAGGCAAAATTTTATTTTTTCGAGATCTTTCATCTCAAATTCTTTCTTAAGATATTCTATTGCCTTTGAAATCTCTTCGGGAGTTCAAATTATATTCCAGTCATCAATATTTACAGTAATAATAGCAAATCATGATTGTGATTTCTTTATAAAAACATACATACATATTGGATTATTTTGATATCCTTCTTTCAATAAATATCTACTCAGACGATTGTACCACATCCCTCCTGATTGTTTCAATCCATATAGTGATCTATGTAACTTTATTGAATGTCATTCTTGTGAATTTGATGTATATGTTTCAGGTACCTTAAATTCTTTTGAGATTCTCATATAAATATCATTATCAAGAGATCCATATAAATATGTTGTGACTACATCTATAAGATGTATATCCAGACTTTTATACATAATCAAGCCAATTAAATATCTTAATATAATTGCATCCACCACTAGAGAATACGTCTCCTCAAAATCAATACCAGGTCTTTGTGAAAAACCTTGTGCAACTAGTCTTGCGTTATATCTTTTGACCTCATTATTTTCATTTCTTTTCCTCACAAATACCCATTTGTATCCCACAGGTATAACATCTTCTGGTGTTCGAACTACAGATCCAAAAAACCGACGTTTTGAAAGTGAGTTTAATTCTACCTCGATTGCTTCCTTCCACTGAAGCCAATCTTTTCTATGTCGACAATCTTCAACAAATTTTAGTTCAGGATTCTCATTTTCAGATATAATATCAAGAGCAACGTTATACGCAAAAACATTGTCAATAATTATATTAGTTAGATTCCATCTTTTTTCTGTCATAACATAGTTTATTGAAATTTCATTATTATCTTTAGGTATTTCACCTTCCTCATTAGTCATATCAAAGATTTCTTTATGGGTATTTACATTCTTAACCAAGTCTTTTTCACTATTAATTATTTTTCGTTTCCGAGGATTTTTTATCTTTGAAACCCACTGGTCTACCATGCTTTTGGCGTGTTCCAGACTCATTAGTGACAACTTGTTGTGTTGGAATATCAATTTTATGGAACATTTGCAGCTGGTATATGTTTACTTTCTTTGCATCTGTAAATTGATTTGCTATATTTTGCAAATGAATTATTTTTTGAACTTAAAGTTCACATTGATCTGTACGGGGATCTAAAAGAGACAATAACGATGCATTTTATGCAATTTATTTTTTCAACTTCTTAATTCCTCCCCCCTAATGTTGGAAAATTTGTCTCATTAAAATGACAATCAGCAAATTGTGCATTCAATACATCACCCGTCAGAGGCTCAAGATATTTAATAATTGATGAGGAATCATATCCAACATATATTCCTGACCTCCTTTGAGGATCCATCTTAGTGTGTTGTGGTAGAGCAATTGGAACATATATGTACATCCAAAAATTCTCAGATGCAAAATATTTGGCTCATGACCATAAGCTAATTGTAATGGCGAGTACTTATAATAAGCTACTGGCCTAATGCGTATAAGTGACGCTGCCAGCAAAATAGCATGTCCCTATACAGATGAAGGAAGTTTAGCTCTCATAAGTAATGGTCTTGCAATTAATTGCAAACTTTTTATAAATGATTCTGCTAAACCATTTTGTGTATAAACATGAGCTACAAGATGTTCAACACTTATCCCAATTGACATACAATAATTATCGAAAGCTTAGGATGTAAATTCACCAGCATTATCAAGACGAATGGTCTTAACTGTATAATGAGGAAATTATGCTCTTAGCTTAATTATTTGAGCAAGTAATCTTGCAAATACAAGATTTCGACTTGAAAATAAGCATACATGTGACCATATGCTGGATGCATCTATTAATACCATAAAATATCTAAATGGTCCACTTGGTGGGTTAATGGGTCCACATATATCACCATGAATTCGTTCTAAAAATGCCAGTGATTTAGTTCCCACTTTAGATTGTGATGGTCTAATTATCAATTTTTCTTGAGAGCAAGCATCACATGATAATTCAATAGATTGAAAAATCTTCTGGTCCTTCAACGATTGTCCATTTGAATTTTCAATAATTCTCTTTATCATTATAGATTCTGGAAGACCCAATCGATCATACCAAATTGTAAATATGTCTGGATTCATGAACTTCAGGTTCATTGTTGCATATGTTTCAATTACTCGTATATTAGTATAATACAATCCAAAAGATAAAGCAAACAACTTTTCTAATATACGTTTTTCATTTGAGACAGTGGATATGATATATAGATATTTCACATTATTCTTACTGTCAGTCTCAATATGATAACCATTACAACGTATATCTGTAAAACTTAGAAGACTTCTCTTTGATTGACTAGATAACAATGCATTGTCAATTGTAAATTTTGTTCCTTTAGGCAAAATCATATTTGCTTTTCTAAAACCTTCTATCAAGTTTGCCGAACCTGATATTGTATTTACTAATTTGGAAAAGTATTTATTATTTATAAGTATTGTATGTGTAGTTGCACTGTCTACCAGACATAGATCTTCTTTGCTAATTTTTTAAACACCTGACATATGAAAATGATCCATGTTTCTTCATTAAAAGAAAATAATTACAATAAGAAAAATAACACTTAAAATATACAAAAGTTACTAAAAAAAATGAAGAAATATAAAAGAAAACAACAACATTAAGTCTAGATATTCTCAAAGTCAGAAGAAACACTTGATGTGCCACCAATTGTGCTAATCTTCTCTTTAGGAGATTCAAAGAAGTCTACCACATCCAAATTTGTTATATGGGATAGGTCAAATATGTCATTATCCTAGTATGCAAAATTTGCTTCCACATTTTTCTCTTTTTCTTAACGGGAGGCTTGATAGAGATCAACTAAGTGTTTTGATGTACGATTGGTGCGTGACCAATACCCAGTCATTCCACATTGGAAGCATTTATTTTCAACACTCTTTGAACTTTTATCTTGTGGAGTTTTTCCTTTGTGATCATCATTTTGGGTGATTCTTTTGAAATTCAAATGGTTAGAATGACCACCACGAAAATAATAATTATTTCTTCCTTTGCCACAGTCACGACCTTGACTGCGACCAAGACCTCGACCACGATCATTATTAAAATTCACAGCAATCACTTTAGGGAATGGTGTTGTTCCGGTTGGTCGAGATTCATGATTCTTCATCAATAACTCGTTATTTTGTTCGGCCACGAGAAAACATGAAATTAATTCAGAATATTGTTTAAAATCTTTCTCTCGATATTGCTGCTGCAGGGGCATATTCGAGACATGAAATGTAGAAAATGTCTTCTCTAACATATTAACATCAGTAATTTTCTTTCCGCATAACAACAATTTCGAACTGATTTTAAATAGTGCGGAGTTGTAATCACTTACTGATTTGAAATCTTGTAGCCTCAAGTGCATCCACTCATAACGAGCTTTAGGAACAATAGCTATTTTTTATGATCATACCTCTCTTTTAAATTTTTTCACAAGATACGGGGATCTTTTATTGTAAGATACTTCATTTTCAATCCCTCGTGGATAAGATGGCGAAGGAAAATCATAGTTTTTGTTTTGTTCTGACTGGATGTCATGTTTCCTTCTTTAATAGTCTTCCCAAGATTCATAGCATCCAGGTAGATTTTGACATCAAGTACCCATGATAAATAATTATTGTTGTTAATATCAAGGGCGGCAAATTCTAATTTTGTGAGATTCGTCATGACAACACTATCATAAAATACTATACTTATGTTAGAAATTTAATAGATATTGAATATGCAAAATAACATTAAATTTATTAATTATAACGAAGAGGGAAAAACTGACATACCTTTAGGACCTCCTTTAGCAGGAAAAACGACAGGAGCTCGTGCTGATAACGTGTTATGAAAATTGAGGAGCACAACGGGAATACGGATATGAAAAATATAATATAATAATATTAAATAAATAAAAACCAAAATTATAAAATAAAATAACTAAAACATAAAATAATCAAAATCATGAAATTGGATAATATGGAAATTGGTGGAAGTGGAATTCTTACCAATGTACATGTGTTCTTAAGATCCGCCAAATGCCATTATTTATAGGCAAAATGACAAGTAGGATGTGGATTTACATGGACACCAAGCATGAATAACTACATGACACATGGACAACATGAATGATGACACATGACCTTTGGGACACTAAGCAATGGACATCTATTTTCTATTATGATATTCATAATAAATCACTCATTGTTGTAATTTATGCGTTTGTTATTTCAAAATTTTATATACTTAAAATTTAGGTTAAAAATATCATTATAGTCCAAAACTTTTAAGTTGGTTCTATTATGAATATTATAATAATAAATAGATATCCATTACTTAGTGTCTCAAAAATCATGTGTCACCTTTTATGTTGTTCATATGTCTTGTAATTATTCATGTTGGGTGTCCATGTAAGTCCACATCCTATTTGTCACTTTGCCTATAAATAGTGGCATTTGGTGGATCTTAAAATTACACACATTGGGCAAGTTCCATATAAATTGGAGAAAGTGGAGAAACTTGATAATTTTTTCATTTTTTATTTTCTTATTTTGTTTTATTTTATTTATTTATATATTATATTATAATTATTTAATATTTATTTATTTATATATTATATTATATTTTATTATCATCCGCGTTCCCATTGTGCTCCTCAAAGTCACAACACATTATCAGCACGAGCTCCCGTCATTTTCCCCACTAAAGGTAGGTCCTAAAGGTATGTCGGTTTTTCCCTCTTCGTTATAATTATTAAATTTAATGTTATTTTGTATATTCAATATCTATTAAATTCCTAACATAAGTACAATATTTTATAATAGTGTTGACATAACAATCTCACAAAATTAGAATTTTCCGTCTTTGATATGAACGAAAATAATTATTTGTTATGGACACTTGATGCCGAAATCCACCTAGATGCTATGAACCTTGGGGAGACTATTAAAGAAGGAAATATGACATCCAGTCAGGATAAAGCAAAAGCTATGATTTTCCTTCGCCATCATATCCACGAGGGATTGAAAATGGAGTATCTTACAATAAAAGATCCCCGTATCTTGTAGAAAAATTTAAAAGAAAGGTATGATCATAAAAAAACAGTTATTCTTCCTAAAGCTCGTTATGAGTGGATGCACTTGAGGCTACAAGATTTCAAATTAGTAAGTGATTACAACTCCGCACTATTTAAAATCAGTTCAAAATTGTTATTATGCGGAGAGAAAATTACTGATGTCGATATGTTAGAGAAGACATTTTACATTTCATGTCTCGAATATGCTCCTGCAGTAACAATATTGAGATAATGGTTTTAAACAGTATTCTGAATTAATTTCATGTCTTCTCTGAAGGAACTCGTTTTACAGAGAACCTATGAGCAAAAGTAGATCGTCCAAATCCCATTTCGATTAAAAACAAACGTTTATAGTAAATAGACAGATTATGCATTCTTAACTAAAATTATAGCATGCTTTTGAACAATAAATAGAGTTCAAGTGATTAGACCTTTGAAGAACTCTTCTTCACGTTAATCCCTCGAACAATCACGATCTCCTCATACAGTCACGAACTCTCTAAACAGCAAGAAAACTCAAACCAAAAGTGAAGGACACTACCATTTGGTGACCTTGGTATTCTCGGGGTGAGAACCCAGGAGTGGTGAGCTCTGGCTATTTTGGTTAGGAGGGAGTTTTGGAGTTTGGAGGAGGAAGATGATTGAAGGAAGAACACACTCTATTGCATAGAGAACCTCTCAATCGTTTAGAAAAAGCTCTATCGTATAGGCTCTAAGTAAATCGTGTAATCTTGACTCAAGTCGTGTAACACTGATTATGGAGAATATAAAATCATATTTTATTTACCCCAATAGCCACGAAACCACTTAACTTCCTACTAAGGTGGTTAGAGAGAAAAGGGGGATAATTATCAAATAATTAATAATATAAATAAATATGATAACCAACTTATCATATTATATTTATAACCTATAGTTTTAATATTGCATCATATACAATATATAAGCTATAGTTCTTTTTCTCTATTTTATGGCATTTAATATAAATCATATTTATATTAAATTTAACAACTATGAATCTCATTCATAGATAATATATTTGAATCATATTCAAATATTTATTCCTCTAATTAAACTATAATGTATCAAATACATTATGTCAGTTATATCATATATATAATTAAATTCCCTGTTATTAATTTGAATATTTCAAATTAACCCAAAAACTGATTCTCAACTAAATCCTTTGAGCTACCAAGGGGACTTTATGGGCCTGTAACTTGAAGCTCCAACGGTACGTGAATAATTAATTAAACTCTTTAATAACATTATCCACTATCCGTTAATTGTCGAGCACTTCACTAAGGCCGACAGCTGCACTCTTCGCACTACAGATATATTTCTGTGTCCATTGGATATAACCAATTAACAGTACGGTGACCCTTCACAAATTGCTCGTAAATACAGTTAGGCCAAATTACTGTTTTTCCCCTGTAGTTACATCTAACTTCTTAAGTACCACTGATTCCTCTAATGAACAATAAATCATAGTCCCACTATGACTAAACCCCTCTCTGGCCAAGAGAGGGTGTGGCGCCACATTGTTCACGACCCGGAATCAACCCTTAAAGGAGCAATTTATCTACTTACTCCTGCTTCGGGGAATGAGTGAATTCCATCTTATGTAGGTGAGTTCCCAGCTCCCCAATAAAACGAATCCCCAAAAATGGTAGGCTTGTTGAGTCGGCGATTTGGCCGCTCTCACCCATACAAATTAAAGGACCGCCCACATAGACAGGAGTTCATAACTCACTCGGGATTAAGGTCATGTTACCTATAGTCATCCTAGTGAAATAAAAGTCTCTATTATGAACGGTGTTATATAATAAGACTAAGCATTTCTGGTCTTATACAAACCCCTTTGTATAGAATATCCCCGCTCGCATGTCTAATACATGAATGATCAGGATCAGATCATTTATAGCACTTTATAACATTTGTAACACCTACAAAGCGGGTCATACTCGTAGTGTCACCAGGATAAGGTATCCAGCTTTATCCATATACTACAGACCATTTAGGTTGTCACTTAAACATGATCCACCTATATGTCTCCACATACATGTTTAAGTTACAATGATAACCTTTGATGTTAGTTTATTGGTTTGTAGTTAATGCAACTAATATATCATATATTTTATAGAAAAAGTGAATAAAATATCAAATATATTAATCACATATATGTTTGTTCATACAAGGTTTACAAACTATAGGACCCTATGAGATTTAGGGCATCAACCCTAACATTCTCGTGGTTGAACAAAATAACGAGTTATTGATGAAAAATCATGAATCTCGACCAACAGGAGACACCATTTCCTAAAGTGAATGCTATGAATTTTAATAATAATTGTGGTCGAGGTCATGATTGCGGTTGAGGTCGTGAATGTAGTAGAGGAAGAAATAATTATTATTTTCGTTGTGGTCATTTTAATCATTCAAATTTCAAAAGAACCACACAAAATGATAATCATAAAGGAAAAGCTCCATAAGATAAGAGTTCAAAAAATGTTGAAAATAAATGCTTCCGATGCAGAATGACTGGGCATTGGTCACGTATCTGTCGTACGTCAAAACACTTAATTGACCTCTGTCAAAGGAAAAAGGGAAAATTTGGAAGCAAATTTTGCATACTAGGATAATGATATATTTGACCAATCTCATATGACAAATTTGGATGTCGTAGACTTCTTTGAATCTCCTGAAGCGAAGATTGGCGTGGTAGATGGAAAATCAAGTGTTTCTTTTGATTTTGAGAATATCTTGACTTAATGTTATTGTTTTCTTTTATCTATCTTCATTTTTTTTAGTAACTTTTGTATGTTTTAAGTATTGTTTTTCTTATTGTAATTTTTTTTAATGAAGAAACATGGATCATTTTCATATGTTGGATGTTTAAAAAATGAACAAAGAAGATCTATGTCTGGCAGACAATGCAACTACACATACAATACTTATAAGTAAAAAATATTTTTCCAAACTGACAATTTTGGAAGCGAAAGTCAATACGATATCAGGTTCTGCAAACCTGATCGAAGGTTTTGAAAAAACAAATATTATTTTTCCTAGAGGAACAAAATTTACAATTGATAATGCATTATTCTCTAGTCAATCAAAGAGAAATCTTCTAAGTTTTAAAGATATATGTTGCAGTGGTTATCATATTGAGGTTGATAGTAAGAATAATATGGAATATCTATATATCATATCCATTATCTCAAATTAAAAATGTATAATGGAAGAGTTGGTTGCTTTATCTTCTGAATTATATTATACTCATATACGAGTAATTGAAACATATGCAACAATGAACCTGAAGTTCATGAATCCAGACATATTTACAATTTGGCATGACCGATTGGGTCATCCAGGATCTATAATGATGAGGAGAATTATTGAGAATTCAAAGGGACATCCATTGAAGTACCCGAAGATTTTTCAATCTAATGAATTATCATGTGATGCTTGCTCTCAAGGAAAATTGATAATTAGACCATCACCAGCTAAAGTGGAGACTGAATCACCTGCATTTTTAGAAGGAACTCATGGTGATATATGTTGACCTATTAACCCACCAAGTGGACTATTTAGATATTTTATGGTATTAATATATGCATCCTGATCCAGTAGATGGTCACATGTGTGTTTATTATCAAGTCCAAATCTGGAATTTGCAAGATTACTTGCTCAAATAATTAAGCTAAGAGCACAATTTACTGATTATACAATTAAAACCATTCGTCTTGATAATGCTGGTGAATTTACATCCCAAGCTTTTGATAATTATTGTATGTCAATTAGGATAAGTGTTGAACATCCTGTAGCTTATGTTCATACACAAAATGGTTTAGCAGAATCATTTATAAAATGTTTCCAATTAATTGCAAGAACATTACTTATAAGAATTAAACTTCATTCATCTGTATAAGGACATGCTATTTTGCATGCAGCGTTACTTGTATGTATTAGGCCAGTAGCTAATCATAAGTATTCGTCTTTACAATTAGGTTATGATCATGAGCCAAATATTTTCCATCTGAAAATTTTTGGGTGTGCAACATATGTTCCAATTCCTCCACCACAACGTACTAAAATGGGTCCTTAAAGGAGGTTAGGCTATGTTGGATATGATTCCCTACCAATTATTAAATATCTTGAACCCCTGATGGGTGATGTATTTACTTCACGATTTGTTGATTGTCATTTTAATGAGACAAATTTTCCAACATTAGGGGGAGGAATTAAGAAGTTGGAAAAAGAAGTTACATGGAATGCATCATTATTGTCTCATTTATATCCCCGTACAGATTAATGTGAACTTAAAATTAAGAAAATTATTCATTTGCAGAATATAGCAAATCAATTACCAGATGCATTTATAGATGCAAAGAAAGTAACTAAGTCACATATACCAACTGCAAATTTTACATCAAAAATTGATATCTTAATACAACAAGTTGTCGTTAATGAGTCTGGAATACGCCAGAAGCATGGTAGACCAATGGGTTCCAAAGATGAAAATCCTCGAAGACGGAAAATAATTAATAGTGAAAAAGACTTGGTTGAGGATGTAACTACCCATAAAGAAATCCTCGACATGATTAGTGAGGAAGGTGAAATACCTGAAGATAATAATGAGATTTCAATAAACTATGTCATGTCAGGAAAAAGATGGAATCGAACTAATGTAATTATTAACAATATTTTTACATATAATGTTGCTCTTGATATTATATCTCAAAATGAGGATCCTAAACCAAAATCTGTTGAAGAATGTCGACATAGAAAAGATTGGCTTCAGTGGAAAGAAGCAATCGAGGTAGAATTAAACTCACTTTCAAAACGTCATGTTTTTGGACCAGTAGTCCAAACACCAGAAGGTGTTAAACCTGTGGGATACAAATGGGTATTTGTGAAGAAAAGAATTGAAAATAATGAGGTCACAAGATATAAAGCAAGACTAGTTGCATAAGGTTTTTCACAAAGACCTGGTATTGATTTTGAAGAGACGTATTCTCCGGTGGTGGATACAATTACATTAAGATATTTAATTGGCTTGACTGTATATAAAAGTATGGATACACATCTTATGGATGTAGTCACAACATATTTATATGGATCTCTTGATAATGATAATTATTTGAGGGTCCCAGAAGGATTTAAGGTACTTGAAACATATACATCAAATTCCCGAAAATTGTATTCAAGAAAGTTACAGAGATCACTATATGGATTGAAACAATCAGAACGGATGTGGTATAATCATCTAAGTGGATATTTATTGAAAAAAGAATATCAAAATAATCCAATATGTTCATGTGTTTTTATAAAGAAATCACAATCAGGATTTGCTATTATAACTGTATATGTCGATGACTTGAATGTAATTTAAACTCCTGAAGAGCTTTCAAAGACAATAGAATATCTTAAGAAAGAATTTGAGATGAAAGATCTCGAAAAAACAAAATTTTGTCTTGGTTTGTAAATTGAGCATTTAGTAGATGAAATATTTATTTATCAGTCAACTTATATAGGAAAAACTTTGAAAAGATTTTATATGGACAAAGCACATCCATTAAGTATTCCAATTGAAGTCCATTCATTGGATATAAAGAAAGATATATTTCGACCTCGAGAAGATAATGTAGAACTTATTGGTTCTGAAGTATCATATCTTAGTGTTATTGGTACACTTATGTATCTTGCTAATAATACATGACCAAATATTGTCTTCTTCTCCTACAAGAAGACATTGGAATGAAATTAAGCATATACTCTGTTATCTCTGAGGAACAATCGATATGATTTTTTTTATTCAAATAAACCAAATTTTGATCTAGTTGATTATGCAGATTCTGGATATTTACCTGATCCACACAAAGCTAGATCTCAAACAAGTTATCTGTTCACATGTAGAAGAACTGCCATATCATGGCGATCGGTGAAACAAACTTAACGGCCGCTTTCTTAAATCATGTTGAAATTCTTGCAATTTACGAGGCTAGTCGAGAATGTGTATGGCTAAGGACAATAACTCAGTACATTTGTGAAACGTGTGGCTTGTCTTCTAATAAAAATCCTTCAACAATATTATATAAGGACAATACAGCTTGCATAACCGAAATCAAAGGATGATATATTAAAGGAGATAGAACAAAACATATTTCATCGATGCTTTTCTATACTCATGATCTTGAAGAAAATGGTGACAACACTGTACAACAAATTTGCTCGAAGGATAATCTAGCAGACTTATTTACAAAGGTGTTACCAACCGCAACTTTTGAAAAATGGTGCACAACATTGGAATGCGGCGACTCAGAGATCTTAAGTGATGTTTTCATGAGGGGGAGTAAATATGTATTCTTTTAAGAGTATATATTATATGAAATATGTACTATTTTTCCTTCACTAGGGTTTTTTTCCATTGGGTTTTTCGTAGTAAGGTTTTAACGAGGCATATTTCATATATATGTGGGCATTTAAGAGGGAGTATTATGAATATTATAATAATAAATAGATGTCCATTGCTTAGTGTCCCAAAAGCCATGTGTCATCCTTTATGTTGTTCACGTGCTTTGTAATTATTCATGCTTGGTGTCCAAGTCCACATCCTACTTGTCACTTTGCCTATAAATAATGACATTTGGTGGATCTTACAATTACACATACATTTTTTAAATTACATACAAATTGGAAAAAGTGGAGAAATTTGATAATTTTCTCATTTCTTATTTTGTTTTATTTCATTTATTTATATATTATGTTTTATTTATTTAATATTATATTATATTTTATTACCATCCATGTTCCCGTTGTGCCCCTCAAATTCACAATAGGTTCAATTTTAGATGGTACTTTTTAATATATTTTTTTTTTTCTGAACATGAATTCATCAACTGAAAGCCAACTAAACAACACGCAACAAAGTAACAACTAAAGTAAACCTCTTTCGAAATAAAAGAATCTGGATGGCCATGATTCCAAATGGGTGTAGAGGAAGCCAAATAAGTAAATTTATGGACTACTTTATTCTCCTCTCTATGGATTTTACAAAAAAAATATATATATATATTTACAGAAGAAGCAATGCTAAAAACCGCTTTAACCAAAAAAAAAAAAAAAAAAGGTCTACAAGGTTCAATAGTCTCACAACCTCCAAAGAATTAAACCCCACTTCTACCAAAGGATTTGGTCATGCTACTCATGATCCAACTCCTTTAAGCCTCCCACAATTGCCTTATTTTGGCATTTTCACACTCCAGCCGTAGTAGATAAGTTTACAACCGCCCAAAATAGGTCAGCGAAGTCTCTCAAAGATCCAGTTCAAACCTCCACTCCCAAGAGAATTCGACCAAGCCACATCCACATTAAGCTTCCAACAACTGAGCAGCCCAACTGCTCTTGGGAGAAGAGACCGCGATAGTGAGAGATTAAGAAGATTCATATGAGGATCTAACATAAAAAGGGAAAGAATACTCCACACAAAAGATGGCGTACTTGATTGAACCTAATTGTATTCCTCTAATTCCCAAAACACCAAAGCATTGCAAAAACTTTTCCCAAGCTCGAGTAGACCATATTTCACTGCCACACAAAAACAAAATAATTCCTACAAGACTTGCATTTTCCATATGCATCCTACAAAAAGAGGACAAGAGATTAGTATCAATTCGTTATAAGCCCATGTATTTTAAAAACATATTTCCATATAATATTTTTGCATGAAAATAATTATTAATATTCCAATAAAAATTAACTGATTTATTAAAACCATATATACTAAAATTGGAAATTCAAAAGGGCACTTTAACCTAAATTTATTTCTAGTAATTATGGAAAAATACTTTTCAATTTTTTATTTTAATCGTACTAGAAGGAAGTAGATTGTGACCTCACTAGTACAAAAAATGTTGTGGTGACACATAAATGTCGACACGTCAGGCAAAGGCAAAGGACCGAGAGAAGTGTCATGATGAAAATGAGGAGGATGGTGCATCATCCAACATAACAAGATAAGTGGACAATCAGATTGAGCAATGAGCAATAAGACAAGTATTAGAGCCATCGTAGTGTCAGTGACAAGCTCAATAGGGACAAAATGGGGCCTGGTTTCATCATGACTTTTGATGAACGACTTTGGAGTTAGATGCATATTGATGAAATATGCAAGCATGTCGAATTTCGTTTCAATCAGAGTTCAGATGAGCACTCTACATTACTAAGTGACGTTTTGCCACATTCCATGTGTAAGAGTGTCAAAAGTGATTTTGCTTAAAATGTACAAGAGGGGAATGCATGGTGTCAGCTCTCCACCACCTCTAGGCCTCATGGCCTAAGTGAGCTACCTGTGGAACATGCGTGTATCATGGTGTTGACAAGCATTGCAAGTCATAAGAGTCTTGAGCGTCTGCCATCGAGAATGGATCTCAGAGACTATTGGGATGTATGTCCTAAAACTTGCAATTTGTAATATTAAACATATTCTATTTTTGCAATAAAGATGTTATTGAGGTTTAATCAATAAACTGTTATTGAATATATAAATTGCACTTGTAAAGACTAAATCCAATAAATTAAGATCAACGGCTATTACATGAATACTTGGACTTTATGTGGAGACCAGGATAACATCAAAGTCGGTCATACTCGTTGTGTCACCAGGATAAGGTACCTAGCCTTATCCATCTACTACAGACCATTTAGGTTATCACTTAAATATGATTCACCCGTATGTCTCTACATACATGTTTAAGCTACAAGAATAACCTTGGATGTTAGTTTATTGGTTTATGGTTAATGCAACTAAATATCAAATATTTTATTAAATGGACAATGAGTTTGAATAAAATATCATATATTTTATTAAATACACAATGAGTTTGTTCAATAATGTTTACAAACTATAGGACCCTACGAGATTTAGGGCATCAACCCCAACAATCTCCTATTTGACCTAAAGCTAGTGGGGTTTACAATATAGTCAAAATAAAAAGTACACAAATAATAAACTAGGGCATAACACGTGCCTAGTACAAATCTCCCACTTGCCATAGTCTAGATGGGGCCTGTCCGATAGACTCATACGGGCTTATGCTCCAAAGCTATCTGCATAACAATCACATCTCCTCGATGCACAATCTCTCGAATGAGATGATACTTTTGCTCTATATGCTTCCTGCGCTTATGATTCTTAGGCTTTCGAGAATTAGCCGCAACACCACTATTATCACAATAAAGTGTGATGGGCTTTGACATGTCTGGAACAACTTCTAGATCAGTCAAGAATTTCCTGAGCCAAATAGCTTCCTTAGTAGCTTAACAAACCACTACATACTCAGCCTCCATGGTGGAGTCAGCAATGCACCCTTGCTTGGTGCTTCTCCATACTACTACCCCTCCATTAAGAGTGAACACTGACCTTGATGTGGATTTCCTAGAATCCCTACAGTCTGAAAAATCAGAGTCTGTGTATCCTATAAGGATCAAATCCTTATAACCATACACGAGCATGTAGTCCCTCGTTCTTCGTAGATATTTGAGGATGTTTTTAACGACGGTCTAGTGATCTAATCTTTAGATTAGATCGATATCTACTATCTATCCCTACTGCATAGCAGATGTCAGGACTAGTACATAACATTGAATACATCAAGTTGCCCACAATAGATGCATAGGGGATTCGTCTCATATTCTTAACCTCTTGAGGTGTCTTAGGACACTGTTCATTAGACAATGTAACTCCGTGTCTAAAAGGCAATAAGCCCTTGTTGAAGTTCTGCATCAAATATTTGACAGGCATCTATTCAATATAGGATGCTTGAAACAGAGCTAGCATTTTGTTCTTTTGATCTCTAAAGATCTGAATACCCAGAACAAACCGAGCCACTTCTACATCTTTCATTTGGAATTGGGTTGATAGCCAGTTCTTAACTTTAGTCAGTAAACCTACATTATTTCCAATGAGCAGGATATCATCTACATATAACACTAGAAAAACTATTGAATTGTTGATGATCTTCTTGTATACACAAGGATATAAACGTTTTAATCAAAGCCATAATATTTGATCGCAATATCAAACCATATGTTCCAAGATCGAGAAGCTTGCTTCAGTGAACCTAGACAATCTGACTACTGAGTTTAGTCTAAGTCATCTTTTTAAGTCCGCTTATAAACAACTTTTGTCTGTGAAATATGAACAAGTTCAAGTAGTCACATTTAAACATTTTAATGGACTGTCCTTAACTTGTATGCATGCATCAAATCTATCTAATTGACCTTTCCAGGTAGGGGTGTTACGTTTTCGTCAACTTAAATACCCCAGCCTAGACAGAACCCGCCTTAGACAAAAGGTCCCTTATAAATAGATTTGCTACACTTTAACCTTTTATTAGTCAATTTAATCCTATTAAACTGATTAAAAGATTAAAGCCTAATGGTTGCTAATCATATTAAAACCATGAGCTTAGGTCTATGTTATCCAATTTTAAACATTTTAAAACCATGAATTAAACCTAAGTGTGCATGCATGTTTTTATTATTGTTTTTAGTTCTAATTTCTCTTTAACCATTAAAAAGAAACAACTAAAACACATTGAGCATAACTAGGTGTTTATAACACTTATAAAGAAACCTATGTGTCATGCTTCATGCAATATCCGATCATTACTATACATAACTTTTATATATAAGTGTAATAACCAAGCAAATATACTTTCCATACACCTTTATACTATAACAATTATAATACAAAGATGATGCATGTCAATACTTTTTATGCATGCATAAATATAACTCTTATATTATATGATGCATGAGCATGCTCTTACATAATTAAATCATGCTTATCTAAATTATAACATTTACAATAAAGAGATGATGCATGAACAATGCATAACCGAAGGTGGGATTTACGTTATGTTCATACCATATGACATATAAATAACCATACATCTCATGTAATAAACCAAGGATTAATGGACCGGGATGAACCTTAAAAAAAAGGAGTGAAATAACTCTATCTATTACATTTTCCATTGAGCAAACCGATTCACAGGCTAACCGGGTCTTGAACCGCCAAGAGAAATTCCATCGTTTAGTAAACGCCGCAGGTAAACGATCGATCAACGCACACTAGACATAGCGCAAAAGCTAAACGATCACTTAGACGACAACGAGGCTGCGAAGCCTGATTGTCTAGGTGATCGCTTAACACGGCGAAAGGTAAACGATTTACCGTGCGTTACTTCGCGATCGTTTAGTTAGTTACTAAGCGATGAAGCTTGCTGAGCTAAACGATCGGCTAGTGCGCGCGTGCGTTAAATGACACCTGAGCATCCGATACTTTGTGATCGCTTACCTCATCGTCTACATGACCCGATCAACCCTCGATCATATTCTTCCTTGAAGAACAGCAGTCCTTGCTTCGAACTTCTTCACGAACGACTTAAGGCTCAAACTAACTTTGAATTACAGACTCGATAATAATTAATTATGCCAAAAAACACAAAGGCCTTTACAAGTAACCGAAAATGCAAAAGAATTAATCGAATTGAGGTTACATCCCACAAAACTCCATTAATCCGCACATCCACAAAAAATTTAACAATTAAACAGAGAGCAGATATGCACCCACCGCGAATGTATATGCAATTCGTTGCATCAATGAAATTGGAATATCAGCAACTTGGCTCTGATACCAATTGAAGGAACTCTTAAACAAGAGTCTCCATGAGCGGGTTCGGATCTTTCCAATTTCATTGTGACCGAATTACCACACACACATTCTAACAAATAGATATGCATTGTAACACTAATTATAGGCATGCTTTAACAATTAAAATACAAAAAAGACTGAGTAAACGTACTAGTTGAAACAATCTTCACTCGAACTCAGTCCAGCGGAAGCAACCCCTCTACGTCCTTACAGGTTATAGGAAATTAAAAGTCAATTTTAGTCAACAACTAAAATCCCTTGGATGCAGTATGCGATGCATGTTCTTAAGATATGCGTTGATAGTCATGCGTTGGAATGATAATGCGTTAACAAATGTATGCGATGACCATACGTCCTGTCACAAGTTTTCTTGCGCTCACGCCAAGTATTACGCGAACGCAAGTTTCTAGGGTTATCCGAGGTCGAACACAGGGACTTGTTAGCTATATGTATGCGGTAATGTGCATGCAACGGTTTAAATAAAAGAATGGAAGGGAGGTTGCTAAGTTAACCCTACTTCTACTCCTATTTAACAGACAACGCAATGAGAATATGCATGAGAGGTAGATAAAATGTGGAGATGATTTCATTGCAACCCTTAAGAGTCACCGCAAAGGCAACCTTAGTCAACGCAAGCCATGCAATCATGCTACACACACGTGAACCTAATTCTAGGACGTATGCGGTGTATCTACAATATTGCCGAGAAGCTTATGCTTGCCTATACCTCCATAACCAGCTCGGTAGCTCTCGCCGCATGAGCATGGCTGCCGTATAACCCCTTATCCTACTTCCTAGATGCATGCAAATCCAATCTGTAGGGTGCATATGCTGTGTGAAGCAAACAAAGCTTATCTCTAAGATCCCCATTCTTGCCTATGCGTTCCAATCCGCTCTCTCGAGTCTTAGATTTGTGTTTTAGACTAATCTCCCAAGTATGCCTAAATGATGAATGAAGTGCTCATAGGACAAGGTAACCGTGTGAACTTTGCTGACCTAAGATTGTTACTATCTTTGGTGAACAATGCATACATTGCTTAATGCGACCAACCACTTACCCTCCCGGGCAGTTGATTGTTGCTGACTTTACTCATAGACAAGCAATGCGTTAGCCTATAGACAGGTATTGCAGCAACTTCACACTAAGCAAATAAGATTACTCACACACTCGCGCAACGCACACCTCTTGGTGGGTTGCTACATGCTTCATATCCCTAATCCACATGACTAAGTATGTGATACCCAAGCAATCCCACTAAGTGTTGCAATGAAAGTAAAGATTCCAAGCAAAGAAGATGGAGATGGAGTCGAAGGAAACATAGAAATGCATTGAAAACAAATTGTATTAATTCCTTAATCACAAAATGTCATACAATAAAATATAAGAAAAGAAAGGAAATGAAATGACCGGTTGGAAGAAAAGACTTGCTTCCAGCGGATGTGCGTCAAGGCTGTCGGTGGTGCCATGGATGGGCGAAGGAGCTGACTCTCTCGAGATCTAGCTCCAATCGGAGGCTCCGGTCATCACTCGAAATGGATGAAGAAGGTGAAGAAATCTCAAGCGTCTTCTCACGCATTTTGTCTGGATCACGGGGAAATCCCCAGATAACTTGATTTTCTTCTCATCGGCTTCTATTTATAGAGCTTGGGTCGCCGACAACATTAATTGGACTGCTCTGAGTCTGACATTCGGCGCGTTAGTCCTTTCTGAACCTCTGCAACTAACGGCGTGGTAGGTGAAATGTCAGCATCATTTTTTGGTTTATCTCGAGGTAGATGCGTGGATGCGTTCATTCCACAAACCTTGCATTGCTCCCATTAGTATGTGTTGCCGCAATCATTCAATGACTGCATTCGCTTAATACTGCAACTCTACACAATGACCGCAATCGCTAGGTAAGCGCGACTCCCATGCGATGGACGCATACAGCTGATTACCACTACATCCATGCGTTGATCGACACATTCGACCTTACGATGGAGTGTTTCTCAGCATGCGGTCGTCTATGCGGTGGTCCGGTTTCCACGTTTGCATCCATTTCCTATTTTAACTACAAAAATAGAACATTGAATGCATAATAACGCAACATAACAGGTTAGCTGAGATTCACCATGCTAATCGATGCAAGCTCACTTTCTTATGAATTCCTAGCACAATTGCCGCATATTCTGCTTAACAACCTTCATAATTCTAAGTAAAAGGCTTAAGTTGACATGCATTTCTGCATGTCATCACTTATCGCTCAGCAAATAGTCGCCTAGAAGCACCACGATCGTCTACATGAACAGCAGCGCACGAATAAACACGACCAGGGATGATACCACCACTCAAAGCCCTTGGTATTCTCAGAGTGAGAATCCAAAGAGTGGACTTTGATGGAATTGGTAAAGAGAGAAGGAAAAGACGATCGTGTAGAATGAACAAACAAGTGGGAGATAGTAGATGACTATCGTATAGTCGGGTGCTTGTCATTTAGGAAAAGGTACACAATCGTGTAGGTTTTACTAAGCGATCGTCTAGTAAATAGTACGCGATTGTTTAGGTCAGCTCGGAGCGCTAAGTAATCGTTTAGAAATCGCGTGCGATCGTTTAGTGCACGGGTGTGCGATCGTTTAGGCGATGGGTGCTATCATATAGGCTCTTAACGTTAAGCGATCATGAAATTTCCACACCGTGAACAAATTTCTACGTCTCTTACAAAATGAAACCAATTTTAATTTTATTCATCAGTTACAAGAACTGAAATCAATCTTCCCACTTTCACACGATGTAGGAAAAATTCTCGGCCAATTATCTCATAACTGCCTATTCAATAATAATGAATATAATCATATTATATTTTTAACCTATAGTTTGATATCATATATCTACTATAGTAATTTCTCCTCTACTTGATATTAATCATATTTATATCTAATTTCTTCCAAAATAATGTATCTCATACATTAGTCAATTGTATCATATATAATTAACCAGTTCAATTATATCATATATAACCGAACTCCCTCTTGTCAATTTGAACATTTTAAACTGACCCAAAAACTTATTCTTAAATTGAATCCATTGAGCTACCAAGGGGACCGTGTGGACCTGAGGCTTGAAGCTCCAACTGTACGTGAATAGTTGATTAAACTCTTTAGCCATGAGATCCACCATCCGTTAACTGCCAAGCATTCCACTAAAGACCGACAACTAAACTCTTCTTACCACAGATATATTTCTGTGTCCATCGGATATAACCAACCATGAGTACAATGACCTTTCACAGATGCTCGTAAGTATAGTGGACCAATTTACCGTTTTGCCCCTGTAGTTACATCTCACTCCTTAAGTACCACTGATTCCTCTAATGAACAATACAATATAGTCCAACTATGTGTGAACACCTCTCGAGCCAAGAGAAGGTGTGTGGCACCACATCGTTCAAGCCCTGAAATCAGCCCTTATGGGAGCTATCTATCTACTTGCCCATGCTTCGGGGAAGGAGTGAATTCTATCTTGTGTAACTGAGTTCCCGGCTCCCAAATCAGACAAATCCCCAAAGTGGTAGGTTTAAGTCGGCGACCTGGCCACTCGCACCCATGCAAATTAAAGAACCGCCCTCAATGGTAGGAGTTCCCAACTCACACAGGATTTAGGTCATGTTACCTATGGTCATCCTAGTGAAGTGAAGTCTCTATCATGAATGATGTTATATAACGATACCTTAACACTTCGTGGTCAGGTCTTATACAAACTCTTTGTATAGGACACCCCCGCTCGCATGTCCCCTACACGAATTATCAAGACTAGACCATCTGTGACAAGTCACAACACTTGTGGCCATTCCATAAAGTGGGTCGCATCCGTAGCGTTACCAAGATAAGGTTTCCCTCCTATATCTATATACTACAAACCATTTTGGTTATCACTTAAGACATGATCCACTTGTATGTCACTACATACATGCTTAAGTTACATACAGATAACCAGGGATTTTAGGTTTATTGGTTTGTGGTAAAACAAATAAAACAAACAACTAAGAAAAATTAAGAAGTAAAGTAAAATATCATATATTATACATCACAAGGGTTCGTACATGATGGAAAAATCGACATGTGCAGCAGAAACGAGAATCGATTTTACTCTAATTACCCAAATCAAACATGTAACCCAAATGAATTAATTAGAGTTATTTTGAAATAATATCTTTGAAACTCTCTATTTGTCTATCTCCACTCGAACATGAACTGAAAAACCACTAGAGCTGACCTACTATCCTCTGGACTCAGAACCGGGTTGTGGGACCCAATGGATGAAGAACTCGAGAGAGAGAAAAGATGGAAATAGAAGAAGGGATTTTGGGTTGGGTTTGGGTTTTTCTTTTTAGCCCAATTTTAGAAAACTATTTTGGCAAAAATTCCAAAAGTCTTTAATCCAAAAACACAAGCCCATATTTATAGAAAAGGGTCATGCAAAATTGCATGAAAAAACTTCACAAAAACCCAACACCTAGAATCCACTATCTAAGTGGGCTTAATGTCTTCACTATAAGCCAACACCTAGCCCATTATTTTGTTAGTGGAATTATCCAACAAAAGTTTGGATTTTCCCACTAATTTTAGTCAAAGGGCAAAATAGTCATTTGGTCAAAGTCAAACTTTGGCCAAAAAGTCAACATTTTGACTTTTTATAATTTTTTCCGTATTGACTAATTTTGACCTCCCGAGCATGAATCCGCATTCATTTTCTCAAAATTCAAATCACATTTGAATATAAGGTCGGTCAAAGTTTGACTTTTCAAAGTCAAAAGTCAACTCTTTGACTTTTTACATCTTTGACCATTTCCGTTATTTCCGAGCTTCCGAATATGAACGTATTCATATTTTTTATATTTAAATCACATTTAAATATTAAAGTTGTATCTCTAAACTAAAAAAATCGACCATTATATCACATATACTTGTCAGTTTCTCTCTCTTCACCTAATTCGAACAATTCGAATTATTCTATCATACTGTTCTAAGTTTATTCCATATGAGCTAGTAGAGGAACCTAATGGACCTATAGATCATGGGCTCCAACGATCCGAGATTAGCTGGCTAAACTCTTTAAACGGAGCTAATCAACATTCGTTAACTAACGGGTCATTCCATTATAGTCCCGTAGTTGCACTCCCCTCACTATAGATATATTTGTGTCCATTTGATATAACCATGATTAGTAAGTTAATCCTTCACAAGTTTTTTGTAATCTCGGCTGGTCATAAAAAACGTTTTACCCCCGAGACTACATCTTATTCCTTAAGTTCCACTGATCTTGTAATAAACAATTGGTTTAAGGTCCAGCTTATAAACCGAACCCCTCTCGAGCCAAGAGAGGGTGGTGCCTCTTGTTCAAGACCTGGATTCAGTACTAAAGGGAACAACCTATCTACTATCCTTATAATGGGTAGAAGTGAATTTCGTCTTGCACCCTATGTTCCCAATTATCCACTTGATCTTACCCCTGAAATGGGAGGCTTATTGGGCCAGCGATAATGAGCTGCCCTCACATATGCAGATCTAAGGATAATTTCGAGTGAACAGGAGTTCATAGTTAGCTCGGGATTAAGATTAAGTTACATAGGTCATCAATTAACGAAATAGTCAGTTTTATACATTAAACGACACTTAGAACGTAAAAGTGACTATTTCATGGTTCAGTCTTATGTAAACTCTTTACATAGGATGCCCTCATTTTCATGTCTCCTCATGAACGGTTTAGGATCACATTGTTTGTACTAACTACAAAATGGGCCGCATCCATAGTGTCCCCAGAATAAGGCGTCCAAAACCTTATTCATATACTATAGACCATTTTGGCTATATACTTGAACTTGATCCACATTTATGTCACTACATAAAGTTCAAACTTAAACTGAATAGCCTCGGATCCTTAGTCTATTGGATTCATGAATATAGAATTTAAATTTACTAAAGATTTTCAATAACAGCTTTATTGAACAAGAATATGATATTACAAACTACAAGTTTTAGGACATAAAATCCAATAGTACAAACTATTTACAAACTACAGGACACGAGACTTTAGGGCATCAACCCCAACAATCTCCCACTTGTCCTAAAGCGAAGTGGGGCGTACAAAAACTAGTACAACATAATAAACTAGGGCATAAAAGCTCAATACAAGAAAATCTCCCACTTGCCCTGGTCCAGCCGCGAGCGATCTTGTAGACTCATGCTCTGAAGGTGATCCTCAAACACGGTAGCCGCGAGAGCCTTCGTAAACGGATTAGCAACATTGTGCTTCGAAGTGATCTTCGTGACGATCACGTCCCCTCGATGCACTATCTCTCAAATCAAAAGATATTTTCGCTCTATGTGTTTGCGACGCCTGTGACTCTTAGGCTCCTTGGAGTTCGCCACTTCCCCACAATTATCACAATAAAGGGCAATGGGTCTAGACATATCTGGAACAACTTCCAGTTCTGTCAAGAACTTCCTGAGCCAGACGGACTTCTTAGCAGCTTCGCAAGCCGCTACGTACTCCGCCTCCATAGTGGAGTGTACGATGCACCCCTGCTTAGTGCTTCGCCACACTACAGCTCCTCCGTTACGAGTAAAGACTGACCCTGAAGTGGACTTGAGAGAGTCTCTATCAGTTTAAAAGTAAAAATTCGTGTATCCAATAAGGATCAAATCCCTAGATCCATACACGAGCATGTAGTCCCTCGTTCTCCTAAGATACTTTAGGATGTTCTTCACTGCAGTCCAGTGACCCTGGCCTAGGTTAGACTAATACCTACTCACTATGCCCACAACATAACAAATGTCTGGTTTAGTATAGAGCATCGCATACATCAAATTGCCAACGGTAGACGCATATGAGACCTTTCTTATCTCCTTAACCTTTTGAGACGTCTTAGGACACATGTCCTTAGACAAAGTGACTCCATGCCTGAACGGTAGTAGACCCCTCTTGAAGTCCTGCATCGAGTACTTGAGCAACATCTTGTCAATGTATGATGCCTGAGATAGTGCTAGCACTTTGTTCTTATGATCCCGAAAGATATGTATACCTAGAACAAACTGAGCCTCTCCCAAATCTTTCATTTCGAATTAGGTCGCTAGCCAGTTCTTAATTGCAATCAGTAGACCTACATCATTCCCAATGAGTAATATATCGTCTATGTACAACAATATGAAGACTACTGAAGCATTGATGATCTTCTTGTATACATAAGATTCATCAACGTTCTGGTCAAAGCCATACTTCTTGATCGCAATATCAAACCGTATGTTCCAAGATCTAGATGTCTATTTCAGCCCATAAATGGACCGATTCAGGTTGCAAACCTTTTTCTCTTGACCTTGGACTATGAATCCCTTGGGTTGCACCATGTAAATGGTCTCCTCAAGATTGCCATTTTGAAAGGCCGTCTAGACGTCCATTTTCCAGATCTCATAATTAGAATACGCTGCAATGGACAGAAGGATGCGGATCGACTTTAACATGGCAACAGTCGAGAAAGTCTCCTCGTAGTCGACTCCCTCTACCCAGGTATAACCCTTTACCACAAGTTAAGCCTTTAAGGTTTGCACCTTCCCATCAACACCTCGTTTGCGCTTGTAGATCCATTTACAACCTATAGGTCTTACCCCATCAGACTGAGCTACAAGATCCCATACTGAGTTGAAGTACATCGACTCCATCTCGAGATCCGTGGCCTTGACCCATTTATCTCAATCTACATCCTCCATTTTCTTATGGTTGGATCCTCACCGTCGCCATCTGCTACCATAGCAAGGATTTTCGTGAAACCCAGATAGCGAACGGGCGGGTTCGCAATCCTCTCACTGCGTCGAGGTTCCCTTAACTCTTGAGGTGGAACCAACCTACTAGATGAACTAGCATCAACAACGCTGATGAAGCAGGCTCTTCAACAACTCTTATTGAAGTTTCAGTAGTTTCATTGGAAAGTTCACGCAACATGACTTTACTTTGTGGATTGTGCTCCCTAATATGATCCTCCTCCACGAAAGTGGCGTTTGTGGAAACAAACACCCTATTTTCTGATGGATCATAAAAATAACCCCCTCGTGTACCTTTGGGGTAGCCAACAAAGAGGCATAACCTCGATCGTGGTTCCAACTTCTTGAAATTTTCCTCAAGCGCATGTGCAGGGCAACTCTAAATGCGGAAGTGGCATAAACTAGCTTTATTCCCATTCCACAACTCCAGAGGTGTTCTCGCAACACTCTAGAAGGGAACACAGTTGAGTATGTATACGTAGTCTCCACTGCGAAACCCGAAAACGAGTTCGGTAAGGAAGCATAACTCATCATCGAACGAACCATGTCCAACAAGGTTCTATTTCTCCTCTCCACTACACCATTTTGCTAAGGTGTACCCGACGCTGAGAGTTGGGAAATGATTTCATGTTCTATCAAATAGTCCTAGAATTGGGAGTCCAAAAACTCTCCACCTTAATCCGATCGAAGTGTTTTAATCCGTCTATCCAATGCGTTTTCAACTTTAGCCTTGAACTTTTTGAACTTTTCAAAGGATTCACACTTCTGTTGCATAAGATAAACATACCCATACCTAGAGTAATCATCAGTAAAACTGATAAAATACTCATAGTCGCCTCGGGCTCACACATTCATAGGACCACAAAGGTCAGAATGTACTAACTCAAGAGGCTCTTTGACTCAATAACCTTTTCCGGTAAAAGGTTTTTTAGTCATCTTACCCTCAAGGCAAGATTTATACACTGATAAAGAATTTTCTTCTAACTCACTTAGAAGTCCATTCTTCACCAATCTCTCAATCCTATTGAGATTGATGTGCCCTATCGAAGGTGCCAAAGATGGGCTTTTTCTTTTTGTGAAATTCGTTGACGTTTAGATTGAGTTACGATAGTTTTAAACAACTCTGTGTTATGGAGGGAACTAATGGCTAAAGGTCTTAGCACATACAAGTTATTTTCCATATACATTATACAAATATTAACACCATCTTTATGAATAAACGCTTTATCCTCATTAAACGAAATAGCGTATTTACATTGTAGCAAACACTTTACAAAAATAAGGTTCCTCTTAAGTTTAGGAAAAATAAATACATCATGTAAAATAAGAAACCTATTCTGTAAAGATAACTGGATCCCTCCCACTGCCACAGTTGAGACGACGTGCCCGGTGCCTACTCGCATCATCATCTCACCAGCCTCCAACTGTCGCCAGGATCTAATCCTCTGAAAAGAAGAGTAAACGTGATTAGTGGCACCCGAATCAATTATCCAGGCAGAATCATCATTCTCCACTAAACAAGTTTCAAGTACAAGTAAATCATGTTTACCTTTATTTACCTTAGCCTTAGCCTTGCGGCCTTCCTTTCCTTCAGCCAGCGAGGATAGTTCCTCTTCTAGTGTCCATCCTGGTTGCAGTGGAAACATTTTCCCTTTTCAACCGGCGGCGGATTCCTTCATGGGGCGACAGGCAGCGGGTTAGCAGGCGCCTTCCCTTTCCTCTTACCACCCTTCTTCTTCTTCCCCTTTGCAGAGTTAGAAGTAGAAGATGCATACTTCGTTCCTGAGGTCGAACTTCTATGAAACATCTTGGAAGATGAAGAAAGATTTGCCTCAGCCTTCTTCCTCTCCTTACTATTAAGTAAAGATTGGTAGGTCTGCAACTCGTTGAGGAGAGTCGTAAGGTTGTATTTCACTTTGTTAAGAATCACATTACTAACAAAGTGCAGGAAGCTCTCCAGCAAAGAATGTAGGATTATGCTAACCTGGCTGCCTTCATCGATGGTAGACCTATTCACTCCACCACATTGAAGTGAACCATCATGTTAAGCACATGTTCACGAACAGAGGTGCCTTCTTCCATTTTGGATTTGAATATATACTTAAGAGCCTCGTGCTGGATCTGTTCAGACGGTTGTCCAAACATTCCCTGCAGAGACTCTGTGATCTCACGTGCTGAGACCATGCGCTCATGCTTCTTGGCCAAGACTTCATTAAAACTTGCCAAGATATAGGCTCAGGCCTTCTCATTTTCCCGTGTCCATCGCTCGTATGCCTCCCGAACATTTCGAGCGACATTCAGAGCTGGAATAGGAGGACATACCTTCGTAAGGGCAAACATGAGATCCTCGATGGTCAGTATCGTCGTGATCATATGTTTCCATGTCAAAAAGTTATCGCCAGTTAATTTCATGGCACTAAGCAAAGCTAATATGGCTGTGGCCATTTTCAAAAGATTGTTGCTGAAAAACGAATAAAACTTTTATTAGATTTTGCTCAACCACATTTTAACCAATTAATTTTGCAAAACAGTTTCAAGTACCCTAAGTGAAAGACTTCTATTTTGCAATGATGCCCCAGTGAAGCAGGACAAACATCACCGATGGGGTGATCAGATGCCCCTTCACTGGGATGAGACCTTCTCAACCATTAGGCATAACCAACTCTTGGAACTAAACCTAACAGCCACCATTTATTTGGTCCAGAACTGTTAACCTTTAACAACTTTGCGTAAGTGTGACCCCTCACTTTCGGTGCCAGAGTCCCGCCTTAATGAGCCCACTATAGGAAAGAAGAAAACCTTATCCTCTTTCAGAAAATCAAATAAAGAAACGCGCAAAACTGTCATCCTATAGGGGGACACTCCCAGTGTGCCTCGAGGCGATGCGCAGAAACTTTATTCAATCCAACGAGGGAGACCGAGGGATATGCTGTCGCACTTCCTGCTCCCACTTACTATGTACATTCTCTCCATCCTCCTTGATATTGACCTACCTAAACACCATCCTTTAAAAGGACACTCTCAAGGTGCCACGAGGCCGAGCGTAGATCTCATGGTGTAAACTATATAGGAGAAACATGAAAGGTTTAAGTGAAGCATCATATGCCCTAAGTACCTCCCACTGAATGTTCTACCTAGGGATTCATTAACCTAGACAATTCGGCTACTGATTTTAGTCTAAGTCATCTTTTTAAGTCTGCTCATAAACAACTTTTATCTATGAAATATGAACAAGTTCAAGTAGTCACATTTAAACATTTTAATGGATTTTTCTTAATTTGAATGCATGCATCAAATCTATCTAATTCACCTTTCCAAGTAGGTTCCTAGGTAGGGGTGTTACGTTTCCGTCAACTTAAATACCCCAGCCTAGACAGAACCCGCCTTAGACAAAAGGTCCCTTATAGATAGATTTGCTACACTTTAAACTTTTGTTAGTCAATTTAATCCTATTAAACTGATTAAAAGATTAAAGCCTAATGGTTGCCAATCATATTAGAACTGTGATCTTAGGTCTATGTTATCTAAGTTCTAAACATTTTAAAACCAAAAATTAAACCTAAGTGTGCATGCATGTCTTTATTATTGCTTTCAGTTCTAATTTCTCTTTAACCATTAAAAAGAAACAACTAAAACACATTGCGCATAACTATTATAACACTTATAAAGAAACTAATGTGTCATGCTTCATGCAATGTCCGGTCATTACTATACATAACTTTTATATATAAGCTTAATAACTAAGCAAACATGTTTTTTTTTACACCCTTATACTATAACAATTATAATATAAAGATGATGCATGTCAATGCTTTTTATGCATGCATAAATATAACTCTTATATTATATGATGCATGAGCATGCTCTTACATAATTAAATCATGCTTCTCTAAATTATAACATTTATAATAAAGAGATGATGCATGACCAAAGCATAACCTAATGTGGGATTTACTATATGTGCATACCATATGACATATAAATAACCATACATCTCATGTAATAAACCAAGGATTAATGGACTGGGATGAACCTTAACAAAATGGGAATGAAATAACTCTATCTATTACATTTTTCATCGAGCAAACTGGTTCACAGGTGAACCGGGTCTTGAACCACCAGGAGAAACTCCATCGTTTAGTAAATTTCGTAGGTAAACTATCGCTCAGCGCACACTAGACGATAGTGTAAATGCTAAACGATCTCTTAGACAACAATGAGGTTGCAAAGCCTGATCGTCTAGGCGATCGCTTAACACGGTGAAAGGTAAACGATTTACCATGCATTACTTCGCGATCGTTTAGTCAGTTACTAAGCAATGAAGCTTGATGAGCTAAACAATCATCTAGTGCACGCGCGCGTTAAACAACACCTAAGCATCCGATACTCAACGATCGCTTGCCCTATCGTCTACACGACCCGATCAATGCTTGATCCTCTTCTTCCTCAAAGAACAACAACCCTTGCTTTGAACTTCTTCACGAACAACTCAAGACTCAAACTAACTTTGAATTACAGACTCAATAAAAATTAATTATGCCCAAAAATGCAGGGGCCTTTCCAATTATTCAAAAATGCAAAAGAATTAATCAAACCGAGGTTACATCCCAGAAAACTCCACTAATCCGCACATCCACAAACAATTTAACAATTAAACAGAGAGCAGATATGCACCCACCATGAATGTATATGCAATTCATTGCATCAATAAAATTGGAATATCAACAACCTGGCACTAATACCAATTGAAGGAACTCTTAAACAAGAGTCTCCATGAGCGGGTTCGGATCTTTCCAATTTTATTATGACTGAATTACCACATACACATTCTAACAAACAAATATGCATTGTAACACTAGTTATAGGCATGCTTTAACAATTAAAATACAAAAATACTGAGTAAACGTACCAGTTGAAGACAATCTTCACTTGAACTCAATCCAGTGGAAGCAACCCCTCTACGGTCCTTATCGCCGAACAAATAGTCGCCTAGCAGCACCACCGATCTTCTACACGAACGGCAACGCACGAACAAACATGATTGGGGACGACACCACCACTCGAAGCCCTTGGTATTCTCGAAGTGAGAATCCAAAGAGTGGACTTTGATGGAATTGGTAGAGAGAGGAGGAAAAGACAATTATGTAGAACGAACAAGCAAGTGGGAGATAGTATATGACTATCGTATAGTCAGGTACTTGTCGTTTAGAAAAAGGTACACAATCGTGTAGGTTTTACTAAGCGATCGTCTAGTAAATAGTAAGCGATCGTTTAGGTCAGCTCGGCACGTAAAGCGATCGTTTAGAGAAGGTAAGTGATCGTTTATAAATCACGTGTGATTGTTTAGTGCACGGGTGTGCGATCGTTTAGGCGATGGGCGCTATCGTATAGGCTCTCAACGTTAAGCGATCATGAAGTTTCCACATTGTGAGCAAATTTCTGCGTCTCTTACAAAATGAAACCAATTTCATTTATTCTTCAGTTACAAGAACTGAAATCAATCTTCCCACTTTCACACGATTTAGGAGAAATTCTTAACCAATTATCTCATAACTGCCTATTCAATAATAATGAAAATAATCATATTATATTCTTAACCTATAGTTTCATATCATATATGTACTATAGTAATTTCTCCTGTACTTGATATAAATCATATTTATATCTAATTTCCTCAAAAATAATGTATCTCATACATTTAGTCAATTATATCATATATAATTAACCAGTTCAATTATATCATATATAATCAGACTCCTTCTTGTCAATTTGAACATTTCAAACTGATCCAAAAACTGATTCTCGACTTTATTGAAACTACTAAGGGGACTTTATAGACCTGTGGCTCGAAGTCCAACAATACGTGAATAGCTGACTAAACTCTTTAGCCACGAGATCCACCATCTGTTAACTGTCAGGCATTCCACTAAAGACCAACAGTTGAACTCTTCTTACCACAGATATATTTCTGTGTCCATCGGATATTGATGCGTTATTTTATGTGATGAAATAATGGAATGAAATGCGGTGATGGAAATGCGTTGAGCAACAAGTTTTCTCAGTGGAACCCAAATATAAGTTCCACTGAGTTTCCTGGTAAGTCTAGGGTCCAACTCAGGGACTAAGGAAAACGGTATGCGGTGATAATTTCTAAGAAGACTTTGCGGTAACCAAATAATCAAATAGTTGTTTGGGGTGTTGTTTGCGGTATAAAATAAATTTATGCGGAAGATTTGAGAAAAGATCGATTATGCGGAGATATACTGAGTATGCGAAGGAACGGGTTTAGAAGGTCTTTAGCTAGCGTTTCCTGGGAATGCGTCAAACTATGCGATCATGCTACACTCATGCGACAGTAAATCATTTTCCAATGCAAATGCGGTGCTCCTAGTTCTATGACGCATGTGTTGAATGCAACAATGTCCATAGAGCTTATTCCTAAGTCTCTACTCTTTTCCTATGTGATGATGCAAGATGCATACAAAGACAAGGTGACTACACACAATCATATCCTATCTCTAGGATGCATACGATGCGTTAATAACAAACAATGTTTATTCCTAAGCTCTTATCTCTTGATTATGCGTTTTAATCTGACTCTCCCGAGCCTAGATTCTAACCTGGATTTTCCAAGCCTAAATCTTGTCCTTAGACTACCCTCTCGAGTATCTCTAATGGACGAATGATGCATACAGAATACAAGATAATCGCATAGAATAAAGATCCCCAGTTATTCTAGCTAAGTGCTTCTTAACCCATTCGACAAATTTAGCTACTCATGCATAATAAACAGAGAGTGAATAGATATAAAGAATTAAATTCCATTTTGATAGATGAGTTTAAGTACAAAATGACAATGGAAGATAAGGATAGAGAGCCTAGTAGCAATCCCTTGTTTTTCAAGGCTTTTACACTGTCAACTCTATTCTGTTCAAAATATATTCCTGCTTCTGCAGAAGCTGGCCCTCACTCTGATCTTCGATGCTTCTGGCACTCTTCCAAGTTCATCGGAACGATATCTCGACACAATCTCGCTTCTCTCGCTTCCGCCTTAAAATAAAAGAAAACCTAAGAACAAGGCTATTCTAAATATGGAGAAAATTATCTAAGTATCTGAACTATCCGAACTATCTGAACTCCTTTTCTGAAGGTTGCCTTTGGTATTTATAGAGCTTTAGGGTGAAAGGCGTCTTCTCTCTTATGATTGCATTGATGGGATGACATTAATTCTCTGTCTGATGCATCGAATATTTGTCACCGAAAAGCTGAGTGTACTTACTATCGTTAGCGGCTTGTCAACTTAATTCGGACTCGACCGTCATCAACTTTCTATCCCATTATGAATAATTATGCTTTTCACCCAGATGCACCCACCAAGTTGGGCCAGCTCTATGCGGAAATCCTTCTTGGACAAATGTTTGCGAGCACAAATCACCGCAAAGCCTTGCGGTAATGCTGCGCTCGACCGTTGATTTCTTGTGATCGCACTTTCCGTCTTGTGTCAATGCATATTCTGCATAAAAATACAAAAGTTAACTATTTTTATGCGATGAACGCATGCGACCGCAATGTTATGAACTTAATGCTTTTTGGACGCAATCTAACATATTTTATCAACGCAAACCTTCATTGTTTAAAAACTTAGCATTGTAATAACATGCATTTCTGTCCGTTATCAGATATAACCAATCATGAATACGATGACCCTTCCCAGATGCCGTAAGTACAATTGGGCCAATTTATCATTTTGCCCCTATAGTTACATCTCACTCCTTAAGTACCACTGATTCCTCTAATGAACAATACAACATAGTCCAACTATGTGTGAACACCTCTCGGGCCAAGAGAAGCTGTGTGGCCCTACATCGTTCAAACCCTGGAATCAGCCCTTAAGGGAACTATCTATCTACTTGCCCCTGCTTCAGGGAAGGAGTGAATTCCATCTTGTGTAGATGAGTTCCTGGCTACTAAATCAGACGAATCCCCAAAGTGGTAGGTTTGAGTCAGCGACCTAACCACTAACACCCATGCAAATCAAAGGACCGCCTTCAATTGCAGGAGTTCCCAACTCACTCAGGATTGAGTTCATGTTACCTATGGTCATCCTAGTGAAGTGAAGTCTCTGTCATAAATGGTGTTATATAACGAGATGTTAACACTTCGTGGTCAGTTCTTATACAAACTCTTTGTATAGGACGCCTCTGCTCGCATGTCCTCTACATGAATGATCAGGACTAGACCATCTGTGGCAAGTCACAACACTTGTGATCATTCCAGAAAGTGGGCTGCATTCGTAGCGCTACCATGATAAGGTTTCCCTCCTATATCCATATACTACAGACCATTTTGGTTATCACTTAAGACATGATCCACTTGTATGTCACCACATACATGCTTAAGTTACATACGGATAACCAGGGATTTTAGTTTTATTGGTTTGTGGTAAAGCAAATAAAACAAACGACTAAGCAAAATTAAGAAGTGAAGTAAAATATCATATATTATACATCACAAGCGTTCATACAAACTGTTTACAAACTACAGAACACGAGACTTTAGGGCATCAACCCCAACAATCTTCCACTTGTCCTAAAGCAAAGTGGGATGTACAAAAACTAGTACAAAACAATAAATTAGGGCATAAAATCTCAATACAAGAAAATCTCCCACTTGCCCTAGTCCAGCCGCAGATCTTGTAGACTCATGCTCTGAAGGTGACCCTCAAACACGGTAGCCGTGAGAGCCTTCGTAAATGGGTCAACAACATTGTGCTTCGAAGTGATCTTCATGACAATCACGTCCCCTCGATGCACTATCTCGCGGATCAGAAAATACTTCCGCTCTATGTGTTTGTCACGCTTGTGACTCTTAGGCTACTTGGAGTTCGCCACTGCCCCACTATTATCACAATAAAAGGTAATAGGCCTAGACATATATAGAATAACTTCCAGTTCTGTCAAGAACTTCCTGACCCATACGGCCTCCTTAGCAGCTTCGCAAGCCGCTACGTACTCCGCCTCCATAGTGGAGTCTACGATGCACCCTTGCTTAGTGCTTCGCCACGCTACAGCTCCTCCATTAAGAGTAAAGACCGACCCTGATGTGGATTTCCTAGTATTCTTATCAGTCTGAAAATCGGAATCCGTGTATCATTTAAGGATCAAATCCTTTGAACCATACACAAGCATATAGTTCCTCGTTCTTCGTAGATACTTGAGGATGTTTTTAACGGCAGTCCAGTGATCTAATCCTAGATTAGATTGATATCTACTGACTATCCCCACTGCATAGCAGATGTCAGGTCTAGTACATAACATCGCATACATCAAGCTACCCACAACAGATGCATAGGAGATCTGTCTCATCTCCTCCACCTCTTGAGGTGTCTTAGGACGCTGTTCCTTAGACAATGTAACTCCGTGCCTAAAAGGCAATAAGCCACTCTTGGAGTTCTGCATCGAATATTTGATAAGTATCTTGTCAATATAGAAAGCCTGAGACAGAGCTAGCATTTTGTTCTTTCGATCTCTAAAGATCTGAATACCCAGAATAAACTGAGCCTCTCCCAAATTTTTTATTTGGAATTAGGTTGCTGGCCAGTTCTTAACTGCAGTCAGTAAACCTACATCATTCCCAATGAGTAGGATATCATCTATATATAACACTAGAAAAACTACTGAATTGTTATTGATCTTCTTGTATACAAAAGACTTATAAACGTTTTGATCAAAGCCATAAGATTTGATCGCAGTATCAAACCTTATGTTCCAAGATCGAGAAGCTTGCTTCAGTTCATAAATGGACCGATTAATCTTGTATTTGCTTTTGACCTTGGGTTATGAATCCCTCGGGTTGCACCATGTAAATGGTCTCCTCAAGATTGTCATAATATGAGGCAACGGATAGAAGGATCCGGATAGACTTAATTATGGCAACAGGCGAGAAAGTCTCCTTATAGTCAACTCCCTCAACCTAGGTATAACCCTTTGCCACCAGTTTAGCCTTGAAGGTTTGCACCTTCTCATCAGCACCCCATTTCCTCTTGTAGATCCATTTACAGATTTAACCCCATCAGGTTGATCTACAAGATCTCATACGAAATTGAAGTACATAGACTCCATTTTGAGATCTATTGTTTTGATCCATTCATCTTTGTCAATATCCTCTATTGCCTTCTTATAAGACAATGGATCCTCAACTTCGCCATCAGCTACCATAGTCAGGATTTCAATTAAACCCATATAGCGAATAGGTGGGTTCGCAACCCTCCTACTATGTCGAGGTTCCCTCAACACTTGAGGTGGATTTGACCTACTAAATGAACATACTTTAACAACTCTTGTTGAGGTACTAGTTTCTTCAACAAATCTTGTTGAAGATTCAGTAGTTTCTTTGGAAATCTCATTCAACACAATCTTACTTATGGGCTTGTGCTCCCTTATGTGGCCTTCTACAAGAAAAGTAGCATTTGTCGATATAAATACTTTGTTTTCTTTAGGATCAAAGAAGTAACCACTTCTCGTCCTTTGGGGTAGCCTACAAATAGACACAATCTTGAACGTGGTTCCAATTTCTTAAGATTAGCCTCAAGCACATATATTGGGTAACCTCAGATTCTGAAATGACGTAAACTAGCTTTATGACCATTCCATAACTCCAAAGGTGTTTTGGCAATACTCTTGGAAGGAACAACATTCAAGATGTACGCTGCAGTCTCTACTGCATAACCCTAAAACGAGTCAGGTAGGGAAGCGTAACTCATTATAGACCGAACCATGTCCAACGGAGTTCGATTTCTCATTTCTGATGCACCATTTCTGTGAGGTGTATCAATGGTGTATCATGTGCTGAGAGTTGGGATACTATTCCATGTTCTATCATATAGTTCTAGAAAGTTAAATCCATAAACTCTCCACCTCGATCAGATCGAAATTTTTTAATCGTTCTATTTAACGCATTTTCAACTTCAGCCTTGAATTCTTTAAACTTTTCAGACTTATGTTGCATTAAATAAACGTACCCATATTTTAAATAATCATCAATAAAACTGATGAAATATTCATAACCTCTCCTAGCTTTTACATTCATCGGACCATAGAGGACTAAATGTATTAGCTCTAAAGGTTCTTTGGCCCTGTGACCTTTTCCAACAAATGGTCTCTTAGTCATCTTGCCTTCAGGGCATGACTCACATACTGGTAACGAATTCTCTTCTAACTCGTCCAGAAGTCAATTCTTCACCAACCTTTCAATCCTATTGAGATTGATGTGTCCTAGTCTTAGATGACAAAGTTGGATATTTTCTTTAAGAGAAATTTTAAGTCTTTTATGTTGAGTTACTACAGCTTTAAACAACTCAGTGTTATGAAGGGCATTTTTTTGCTAACGGTCTTAGCACATAAAAATTATTTTCCAATTTTCCAGAACAAAAATCAACACCATTCTTAGAAATAAATGCTTTATTAGAAAGAAAGTTGATATCATAACATTGTTCAAGCAAACACTTTACATAAACTAAGTTCCTTTTTAAATCAGGAACTAAATATATATCTTTTAAACCAAGAAATTTGTTCTGTAAAGTGAATCGGAACCTTCCACTGTCACAGCCAAGACGACGTGCCGGTTCCAACCTGCATCGTCATCTCACCAGCATCTAGTTGCCGCAAGGAACTAATTCCCTGAAATGAAGAACAAACATGGTTAGTGGCCCCAGAGTCAATAATCCAGGCAAAATCATCATTCTCCACAAACAGGTTTCCAATACAAGCAAATCATATTTACCTTATTTGGCCTTTTTCTTTTATACCAAATATTTAGGGCAGTTCTTTTTCCCATACCCATCTTCGTTGCAATGGAAATAATTTCCTTTGTCATCGTTGATGGGTTTTCTACCCCTATGAGCAGCAACTACGAGGTTAGCCTTCCCCTTTACACCCTTTTTCTTTTTCCAATTTTTGGTGCTAGAGGAAGAAGGTACAGACTTAGTTCCAGACTTGAGCCTTTATGTAGCTTTTTAGAATATGAAGTAACATTTGCTTCACCCTTCTACTCCTTGCTTTTTAACAAGGATTAGAAGGTCTGTAACTCAATGAGCAGAGTGGTCAGGTTGTCGTCAATTCTATTCAAAACAGCATTCCTACAGAACTGTTGATGATTTTCTTGTATACACAAGGCTGATCAACATTTTGATCAAAGCCATAAGAACTGATCCCAATATTAAACCTTGTGTTCCAAGATCGAGAAGCTTGCTTCAGTCTATAAATGAACCGATTAAGCTTGCAAACCTTTTGCTCTTGACCTTGGGTTATGAATCCCTCGGGCTGCTCCATGTAAATGGTCTCCTCAAGATTGTCATCTAGAAAAGTAGTCTTAATGTCCATTTTCCAAATCTCATAGTCATAATATGCGGCAATTGACAGGAGGATCCGGATAGACTTAAACATGGCAACAGGTGAGAAAGTCTCCTCATAGTCAACTCCCTCAACCTGGGTATAAACCTTTTGCCACTAATCTAACCTTGAAGGTTTGCACCTTCCCATCAGCAGCCCGTTTCCTCTTGTAGATCCATTTACAACATATAAGTTTAACCCCATCAGGTTGATCTACAAGATCCCATACGGAACTGAAGTACATAGATTCCATTTCGAGATCAATCGCTTTAATCTATTCATCTTTGTCAATATCCTCCATTGCCTTCTTGTAAGACAATGGATCCTCAACTTCACCATTAGCTACTATAGCCAGCATTTTTGTTAAACTCATATAGCGAACAAGTGGGTTCGCAACCCTCCTATTACGTCGAGGTTCCATCAACATTTGAGGTGGATTTGACCTACTAGATGATCCTACTTCAACAACTCTTGTTGAGGTACTAGGTTTTTCAACGACTCTTGTGGAAGATTCAATAGTTTCTTTGGAAATTTCATTCAACACAATCTTACTTCTAAGCCTATGCTCCCTTATATGGTCTTCTTCAAGAAAAGTAGCATTTGTCGATACAAACACTTTATTTTCTTTAGGATAAAAAAAGTAACCACCTTTCGTTCCTTTGGGGTAGCCTACAAATAGGCACAACCTTGAACGTGGTTCTAACTTCTTAGGATTAGCCTCAAACACATGTGCTAGGCAACCCCAGATTCTAAAATGACGTAAACTAGCTTTATGACCATTCCATAACTCCAAAGGTATTATGGCAACACTTTTAGATGGAACGTAGTTCAGGATGTATGTTGCATTCTCTACTGCATAACCCCAAAATGAGTTAGGTAAGGAAGCGTAACTCATCATAGACCGAACCATGTCCAACAAGGTTCGATTTCTCCTTTCTGATACACCATTTTGCTTAGGTATACTAGGTGTTGAGAGTTGGAATACTATTCCATGTTCTATCAAATAGCTTTGGAATGTTAAATCCATAAACTCTCCACCTCAATCAAATTGAAATGTTTTAATCATTCTATTTAATGCATTTTCAACTTCAGCCTTGAATTCTTTGAACTTTTTAAAAGATTCAGACTCATGTTGCATTAAATAAACATACCCATATCTTGAATAATCATCAGTAGAAGTGATGAAATATTCATAACCTCCTCTAGTTTTTACATTCATCGAACCATAGAGGTTTGAATGTACTAGCTGTAAACGTTCTTTGGCCCTGTGACCCTTTCCAGTAAAAGGCCTCTTGGTCATCTTGAATAATCATCAGTAAAAGTGATGAAATATTCATAACCTCCTCTAGTTTTTACATTCATCGAACCACAGAGGTCTGAATGTACTAGCTGTAAACGTTCTTTGGCCCTGTGACCCTTTCCAGTAAAAGGCCTCTTGGTCATCTTGCCTTTAAGGCATGACTCATGCATAATTAAAGAATTTTCTTCTAACTCACTTAGAAGTTTACTCTTCACTAACCTCTCAATCCTATTGAGATTGATGTGTCCTAGTCTTAGGTGCCAATGTTGGACATTTTCTTTAGGAGAAATTTTAAGTCTTTTGTGTTAAGCTACTGCAGTCTTAAAAATTTTTGTGTTTTGGAGGGCATTAGTTGCTAACAGTCTTAGCACATAAAGATTATTTCCAGTTTTGCAGAACAAATATCAATATCATTCTTAAAAATAAACACTTTATTAAAAAGAAAGTTGATATTATAAAAATGTTCAAGCAAACACTTTACAGAAACTAAGTTCCTTTTTAAATTAGGAACTACATAAACATCTATTAAAACAAGAAATCTATTCTGTTTAGTCAACCAGAGTCCTCCCACTGCCACAGCCGAGACAACGTGCACAGTTCCAACCCGCATCATCATCTCACCAGCATCTAGTTGTTGCAAGGAACTAATTCCATAAAACAAAGAACAACCATGGTTAGTGGCCCCAGAGTCAATAATCCAGGCAAAATCATCATTTTCCACTAAACAGGTTTCGAATACAAGTAAATCAGATTTACCTTGCTTAGCCTTCTTCTTTTCTGCCAAATATTTGGGGCAGTTCCTCTTCCAATGACCATCTTGGTTGCAATGGAAATAGATTCCCTTTGCAGCCTTGATGGGTTTTCTACCGCTTTGAGCAGCAACTACCAGGTTAGATTTCCCCTTTCCACCATTCTTCTTCTTCCACTTTTTGGTGCGAGAAGAAGAAGGTACAGACTTAGTTCCAAAGGTCAAACCTTTATGGAACTTTTTTTAAGTTGAAGCAACATTTTCTTCACCCTTCTGCTCCTTACTTTTCATCAAGAATTGGAAGGTTTGTAGCTCATTGAGCAAAGTGGTCATGTTGTAGTCAATCCTGTTCAAAACAACATTACTACGGAAATGCAGGAAACTTTCAGATAAAGATTCCACTATGAAGCTAACCTGACTGGTTTCATGGATGCTCAACCCATTCATCTCCGCCACATTGAAGTGGACCATCATGTTGAGAACATGTTCTCGAACAGATGCCCCTTCTTGCATACGGGCATTGAAGATGTGTTTAAGAGTGTCATGCATGAGTTGTGCAGACGATTGTTCGAACATTCCCCTCAGGGACTCCATGATCTCATGAGCTGTGAGTATGAACTCATGCTTCTTGGCCAAGACTTTATTAAGACTTGCCAAGATATATGTCCGGGCTTCTTCATTTGCCCGTGTCAAATGCTCATATGCTTCCTGAACATTTCGAGGAGCATTGTGAGCTGGAATGGGAGGATGATCCTCCATCAGGACAAAATGAAAATCATTGATGATCATAATTGTGTTGATTGTGTTTTTCCAACGAGTGTAATTCTCTCCTGTTAATTTATCCGTCGTGAGTAAACTTAACGTAGCGATAGCCATGTTAAAGAATTTGCTAAAAAAGAACAAACTTTTTACATTTAGTCTACTTGCATTGAACCACTTAAGACAACCAATCAGATTTTAGCAAAATAGTCTAGTGTACCCTAAGTTACATCTATTTTACAATAATATATCAGTGAGGCAGTACAAAAGTCACCGTAGGGTGATCAAGTGTCCTTTCACTAAAATGAGACATTCTCAACCATTAGATAGAAACAACACCTTATCATTGTAACTAACAGTCACCATTGTTCAGTCCATAATTTGTAACATCCTTAACAATTCTGTATGAGTGTAACCCCTCATTTTAAGTTCTAGAGTTCCGCCCCAATGAGTCAACCGTAGGGAAAAAATCAATTGAGACATGAAACTAAAGCAACCATATCCATTTTTGGAGATCGAATAAAGCGTCATGCAATACTACTTTCCTTTAAGGGGACACCCACGATGCCACGAGGCGATGCATGAAACTTTATTTAACCTAATGAGAGAGACCGAGGGATGTGCTGTCACACATCCCGCTCCCACTTACAATAAACAGCCTCTCCATTCACCTTGTTCTTCTCCTCTCTTGCTTCTCAAATTCTCTCTCTTCCAAAATAGCCAAAGGACACACTCTTTCTAGATTCTCACCCAGAGAATAATGAGGTTTCCTTCGTGGTGGTGTTCGTCGGTTCGAGGGATTCCATTGAAGAACAGTCTTCAAATGTAAGGGTTTCCAAAAACCCAAATTTTATTTTATTTTATTTTTCTACATTATCTTCTAAGCATGATGCATAATTCTGTATAAAATTATGATTATGTAAATTTTGGGTTTGGGTCCGATCCCGTATTCCATTCAAGGATCTTCAATTGGTATAATGGTGGGATTGAAAATTCTGTATATTTCATGTAATGATTGTCTGTGAATGTTTTTTTTGCAATAATGGATGTTTCGGGATTAGGCTTTTAGATATAGATTTAATTGCTTTTCTTTTACAAAATTATTTTGTAAGGACCCATGTTTTGGGGCATTAAATCGTTATCGATTCTGTATTTTTATGTTGTGGAGTTGTTCATGATGTTCCTAGTCGAGTCTTGGAGAAATCGAGGGAAATTTCAATGGCATTTCGAAGGAGTTCGAAGCAGTATAGTAGCATCACGACGCTGCGATGCTATGAACAATGATCTTCTCCATAGCGTCACGACACTAGGGCACGACATCGCAACACTCCAAGACGGAGAAGACGCGCAGTCCAATTCCAGTTCGCGTACGGTTCATGGTTTACTAGTCCAGTTCAATTCGTAGGTTCTCCGATTCGAGTTGTTTGGGTTCCTCTGGACCGATTTGTGATTTGGTTTGAGCGATTCTAGGCCCAATTCACCTATTTCGAACTGAATGACTATTATCTTGTAATAGTTAGTTTTATTTCTTTTAGGTGTTTAATCTCGATCCATTAATTGCTTTTAAATTATGTATGTGATGTGTGATTTATAGTTTTTGATCATATGTCCAATAAGGTGCTTAATGATCCTGATTTCTTCCACGAATTACATGCTAACTTCAACTGAGACAATGTTAGATGGCAAGGGTGTACCAGAATTGCAAACCTTCCCATGTGTCGAAGGTTCCGTTATAACACTCGATATGCAATTTTGATTCAGCATGGGCCCATGAGGGCTCGTGTCTTGATATGTTCGAGAAACTTCGAGTTGGAAAGTTACCCGTGGGTAGGTTTATGATGGTTCTCAGGAGAGAGAAACCTGATAACATCCCGACATCCAAGATGGCATCTATAAGCATCATCAATGAGACAATATCTCTCGATTAGTAGGATACTTGCTTAAGTTTTCCTCATAGCCAATGAGTGTTATTATGTCTCGAAAAGCCCCTATAAGTATTTGAATCACTTAACAAGCCCTAGTAGAGTGCTTTAAGTTTGTTTTGGCCCAACAAAGGGGGTCCTAACTTTGGTAAATCTTTAACTTCAAGTTCAATTTCCTTCTTCACAAATTTATAAATTTCGTTATCGATGCTAACACCGCCCTTTAGGTTCAAAATTTCATTCAAATTACCCATAACCCACAAATTTATTTATATTTTATAATGTCACATCTTTGTGTTGTACAATTGTCCCTCCTTTTCTTTAGATTCTAAAAAAAATTAGGGAAGCTTATGGGAAGGAATTACCTGTGTATTGAGTTCTTTCATATCTCAATTGTCAGATATTTTTGGTATTGTTAGGTCATCATTTATTTTGAATTGTCTACATTACATTTTATAAATAATATCTTAATTTCTTTTAATAAAATCTATTTTATGTCATCAATCAAAATATGTACTTTTGAAATGAACTAATTGTAGATATTATTTAAGATATTCTTATAATCTAATAATTAATAATTAATTAAATCCATATTAGAAGTTAACAAAGTGTCTAACTTAGGAGTTAAACAACCTAAGGAAGTATTTGAAACAGAGACTATCTTAAGACAATAATAACCACATCTTACTATACTAAATTCTATTTTGTAATTTCAAAAAAATCCATTTACTATCGTTTTTACTATTTCCAATTTCAATGTTACTATTTCCTTTCCAAACTAAAATAATTTACAACTCAAACACAAACTATTATAACTAAATTATTATAACTATTCACCACAAATGCCCCCATGAGGCAAAAGAAAAGTTTAGGTATAAATGACTACCAACAAAGGATGAGTTGTGATAAATAAAACATGCAATATCTTATAAAATAAAAACACAAGGAGAAATTACTTTATATAGTTACCCAAAGCTATTCCTAATTTTAAAAACATTTCTCAAATTTTAAAAACAAAAATCGAAAAGAATTAACAAACAAATCAATTTCTTAAAGAATGAGAAACGAAAACAAAAACAGAAGACGTTATCAAATAAATAATTTGTTTAAATTTAATCAATTTACAGTGATAGATGGTTCGTTCCAAAATAACTATGTTATTAAGCCTCTTAGAGTTTATTCCAAAATGACTATGTATATTTTTTTTTTGCTCTAGTAAATCAAAGTTTTTTCTCCAAGAATAATTGTTGTATTGTTCTTTTAAATAAGAGTGTTCATGGATTTGATTGAATTGAAAGACTTTTTGAACTCATCAAAATTCTTGGGTCATTTATTTAAATTTTGTTATAAAAAGAAGTAAAACGTAAATGTGTGAAAATAATCTAATTTAATTATTTTTATATATTAAATTAAGATTAACAATTCAATTTCAATTTATATAATGAAAACTTTCTATCTAAAATATAGAAAAACCACTATTAAAAGTTGTTGAATAATAAATTATTCAAAAAATATTGAAATTAAATAAAATTAAAATCAATATATGTATAAATAATTGTATTATAAGTAATAAAAGAATATATTTTAAAATTAATAATAAATTTAAGTTAGTTTGGGTTATATTAAATGATTTTTGTGAATCATGAGTTTTTCGTCTAGCAAAGCAATGCAATCGTTTAGTAAACACCGCACGATCATTTAGCTCGCCCAACCGCAATTTAGTAAATCTGTATTTACTTGACAACTTCATGAGTTTCTTTTTCACTAAGACAAAACTCAAAACCTTTTCAAATGTTTGTAAAAACCTCTTTTCAAAATAGAAAACCACTTTCCTTTTAAACTCACGGTTACCATGATCCAATAACCACCCACTACTTTGGTTATTTAAAATGCATTAAATACAGAAAAGTTAAAGGAATTAAAGAAACACAGAAATAAATGCAAGAGATTTAATTAAAGAATAAATGCATAAAGTCATGAAACAAATCAAATGAAGTAGTAAAAGACAAAGTTCAGAAATCCATAAAGACAGAAATTAAAGAAAGCATTTAAACAAAGATGTGAGATATGGACCGGAAGATGACTTTCTTTGAATGAGTGCAATCCACACCTCTACAGGCGGTCCAGCTTGCCTGCCCAATGTCTTCAGGAACATTGCTCCTACTATTCAAATTCAAACCCTAATTTTAATTTGAACATTTCAAATTGAAATTCAATTTGAACAAAAATTGATATCATTCCAAATTCACTCAATTTAATAATACAAGGTGTTCATGTTTTACGAGCTAATAGAGGGACCTTATGGACCTATAGATCATGAGTTCCAACGATTTAAGATTAGTTGGCTAAAACTCTTTAGACCAAATTAATCAGTATTCATTAACTATCAAGTCACACCACTATAGCTCGATAGTTGCACTCTCCTCACTGTAGATATATTTGTGTCCACTTAATTTAACCATAATCAGTAAGTCGACCCTCTCCTCACTGTAGATATATTTGTGTCCACTTAANCCACTTAATTTAACCATAATCAGTAAGTCGACCCTCTCCTCACTGTAGATATATTTGTGTCCACTTAATTTAACCATAATCAGTAAGTCGACCCTTCACAAGTTGTGATTACGAAAACTATTTAGGAAAATAGAGTGATTTTGAAACTATTTAGAAATCTATGGTTGTTTTGGAGATTTCAAGGCAGAGATTTAGTTTAAAATATTTTGTCGAGGGTTCAACCCTCGACTTGTCGAAAATTAAAGAAGAGATAGAGAGTTTGACCCTCGACCTGAGAAGAGGACGATGGTTCAACCCTTGACCTGTCGAAAATTAAAGAAAAGATCAAGGGTTTGATCCTCGACCTAAAGGAAATTAAGAAGAGGACGAGGGTTCAACCCTCGACCTGTCGAAAACTAAAGAAGATCTGTAAGGAAAGATGAGAAAATTTGAAAGAGGTCGAGGGTTACTTCTGGAAAATTATAGAACAAACCCTCGACTTATACGATTAGGTATGCGATCGTCTAGTATGCGACCTCTGGAAAATTATAGAACGATCGTGTAGCAGATGAGCGATACTATACAACTAGGTATGTGATCGTTTAGTAAGTGAACGACACTACACGATGTGGTAGGCAATTGTGTAAGCGGGTGCTAGGCGATCATGTAGTAATTGCACAGAGGTAAACGATGCTCGCAGTAGCTAAGCGATAGGCTAAGAGCGAGATCAGTTGTTAAACGATTGAGCTAGACGATACAAAGTCTCGCTAAACAATAGCGCTATGTGTTGGACGATAGCATTAAGCGATGGGGCATTGGCACTATAAGATAGGCATCAACGCTAGACGATGAGTTGCACGACAAGTGCTAGATGATAGACGATAGACATTGAATGCTAGACGATAGTGAGCGAGAGATAAGAAAACACTGAGCGAAGAAAGTTTCTTAAAATGAGTTCTAGATTTTGAGTTATGAATTTTTGAAATTGAAACAGAAAATCAGTGCGTAAGCAGGAAGATTAAACAGGCAACTCACCATAGCGAGCGAGAGATAAAAAAATGAGCGAGAGTGAGTAAAGGAAGAGAAGGATCTCCCTAAGGATGCAAATCTCGTTGAAAAGTTACAAATCTCGCTAGAAGTCACAAATCTCGTTGGAAAGTTACAAATCTCGCTGGAACGATCATTTACAATCTCTCCATGATCGCTTAGTATGACTAAACGCTTACTAAATCCTATGCGATCGACCACAAACTCCAACACGATCGCTTAACTATTACTATTACACGATCACCTTCTCAAAACCTATACAATCACATATCTTTTACTATACGATCGTATATCAAATGCTACACGATTGCCTAGTGGATGTAGACGATGAACGACACACTGCATGGCCTCTCGAGAGCTCTCTTTCCCTACTACACGATCGCCTACCTTTTTACTATACAATCGTATACCAAATGCTACACAATCGCATAGTGGAAGTACATGATGAGGACACGCTGCGATGGCCTCTCAAGAGTTCTCTTTCCTCACTACGTATACCAAATGTTACACGATCGCATAAATATTTTCTATTTCTTTTTCTTTTTCTTTTAGATCATGACTTTAAACCCTGCAAACGTTGAGAGATTCCAAATTCCAACGCACTATCCCACTCCACCCTCAAGCTCGAGAAAACCATTAAAGATATATACGAATATATATACTACAAATGATGAGCGTTAGTCTGTTTTTCGACAAATTAAGTCATTCTCGATATGTTGATTTAATTCAATTTAATTTTTATATTACTGATTTAGTTAATTTAGATTCTAAATTATTAATTTAAAAATTTAGATGGACAGACAAATTTTTGTATGACTAAAACAGCCACACATGTAGTCCATCAGATCAGGAACCTAATTAATTATTTTATACACATTTTTATTATATTTGTCTTTATAATATTTTGTGTTTTAGATTATTACAAAATTATTATGCATACTTCGCCCAATCTTTTTTTTTACACTATGATGAGCTTCGCCCAATCTTTTTTTTTTACACTATGATGAGCTACCTACTTAAATCTTCCCAAGTAGAAGTCTGCTTATGCATCACTCTCGATCACTATCGTCTAACATTCAATGTATATTGATGCCAATCATGCAATACCAACACCCCATTGATTAATGCTATTGTTTAGCAAAATCCTTTGTATCGCCTAACACCCTAACTCAATCATTTAGCAAACAGTCTCGCTCTCAACAATCTCGTTCTCAGGGATCACTCAATCATTTAGCAAACAATCTCGCTCTCAACAATCTCGTTCTCAAGGATCTCGCTGATCTCACTCTAAGGGGTGAACCCTCGACCTCTTCTCACTTTTCTTTAGGTTGAGGGTTGAACCCTCGTCCTCTCTCAATTTCCTTCAGATCAAGGGTTGAAACCATAGATTTCAAGTTGAGATTATGAGTTATTTTTCTAACAAAAGTGTATGATAAAATCATCTGTTTTACAATTAACTCTTAATTTAGTTCCATTGCTTAATATTATTACTGGTTAAAAGTGGAAATCTGCATACAAAATTTCAACAATAAGCATCAATATAGATTTCCTAATGTACCCATTGAAAAACTATAAATTAAATACTATGCTAGCCCTGAAGTATAGGGTTTTTATAGTAAAAAATGAGAGATGCTCGAGATATTTCTGTAATTCACTTTGGACAAATCAACTGAGTCATCAGTGGTATCTCAACCAAACTCACTGCCTCTCCCAACAAAACCCCAGTTCAATCCACCTACCACTTCTATAAAATTATTGAATAATTTCCGTATATTCTTATTTACCAATCATCAATAAACCAAATGATCTCAGATCTCAGATTATGGAGAAAAGGAAGGACATTAAAACATAAATCAACCAAGAACACAACACGAAATCGATAAAAACTAATAAACAAATGTACTTAGGCTTACTAGACCAGCTTCAAAGGAAATCTCAGCAAGTCTGAAGAGCAAAAGCAATTCGATCTACGAGCAGTTTAACGCCTCCTTTGCCATGGAAATTGCAGAGGGGCTGCCTGAATTACTACTCGGAACCAAAATACGAATCATTTGAAACAAAATCGACCTTAACATACCGATTCAAAATTCAAGATTATAGAGATGTGAATTAAAGAATGATGAACAGTGTATCAGCCTCAACAAAGATATTCACAAGGAGGAAAGAAAACCGTAGCGAATATGGGTGAAGAGGTTGAAGAGATGATTTAGGGAACTGCATTCATCTCTAAGGCATAAAAATTTGGCCAAAGAGCCAAACTCCAGTCCCATGATATTAGCGATCTTCACAAAAAATCTACTTCGAGCAAGTGAATGATTAAGGAGGAAGAACATAGATGAACTTCAGATATTATTTGGTGAACCTAAATTAATCGAACATCGTTGCCGCTTTAAAGAAACCCTAAATTTGGATGCACCTGTTAGGATCCACGCTTGCTTTATATAGGGCGTCGACAGCTAATGAGATTACGATTTTAGCCCTTTATCTCCCGGTTTTCTCTCGTTTAAATTTAAATTGAAAATTAGAAAAGATAATTCGAAAATTGAAATTCTTAAACTACGCTGTAAAGAAGGCCAACTCATTCATAAACTGCCACATCGGTCACAGATAATAGAGACCATTTACTATTATTATTATTTTATTTTGGAAAGGTTCATTGAAAATATTTTTTCTGACATTCATTAACTACAAGTGTTAATAGATACTAACTTCAAATTTTAGAATCCAAAATTATATTTTACTCTAGAAATTTATTATATTTTTTATGAATTATATAACATAGATACAATGTGAAATTGATAAATATTTATAAAAAGTAGCATTGAAACTATTTTTTTTAGAAGAATTATGAAGTTTGACAATTATTAAATCGTCAATCAGTGCATTGGACAAATTTCATTTTGTGCAAAATTTTATTTTAAATTAAATGGTAAATTTGATTGAAAATGGTTAGAATTCAATCCCTATAATATAATCAAAATTCAGTTCTTATGGTTTGATAAAACATTCACAAATAGCTCCCAAGGTGGAAACTATTTATGAGAACGAGACTATTTATGACGCGTTATTTTATCAAACTATAAAGGTTAAATTCGAACTATTAAAATCATAAAGACTAAAATCCAATTTTGTAATTTAACTTTTATTTTATTAAATTACTGAATTTATGAAGATTTTAGTACTATTTTCTGTGAAAATTAGGAGAATTAAACTGGGTGAAAATTTCAAAACTTGTTAAAAAATAATTTCTTAAAAAAGAAAAAAGAAAAAAAACAAAGCACATTGAAACTCAATTAAAATTTCTAAAAATGATCTTTGCCATTTTATTTGCTCACACCATTCTAAATTATACACAACTTCTGTTCTTTATTTTGAATTGAAGAAAGAAAGAAAGAAAGTTCCAAAAGACACACAACAATAGACCTGTGTTTTACAATTGAAACAACATCATTTTTTTTTTTAAAGAAAGAAGGAACTTCATTTTTCCCTTAAACACACAGTACTGAAACCTGTTTTTTGGCAAAGCCATGTAATGACCTTTTTCTGGACCATGAACCATGAGAAACAAAAACAAATCTAGTAGTAAGATGACCAGCAATGATCTAAATTCCTCAACATTGGAAACAAAAACAAAACTATTTCATATCAAGTAATGAGAGGGCTATCACCTCCTTTATGGTAGAATGATTCATAAGTTGCCACTCTTGACTTTGGCTCAGGCAATTGCAACTCTTCTACAAATCTAGTAGTCATCTGTACAAAGTCGTCCATATGCGACTGTTTCCATTCCTTGTTTCAATGTGATAGAAGGTAATGAGAAATTAGGACATTGAGTTTTTGATGTTATATAAATTTATAACCAAATTAGGAGAGTTAGCATAATTATCATCACTTGAGTAAACGCATCCTAAATGGCTAGATAGAAATTCTTCAGCTTAAAATACTTGGTCATAGAACTCATGTCCATGCACAAGTACAATAAAAGGGAGACTAGAGAGAGAGGGACAAAAAAACAAATGGCCCTGTTCCATAACCTAGCATATTGGATTTAAATTTAAGCAAGACATTTTTTTTTATAGGAAAATTTAAGCAAGACATACACAATAATAGTTCTCAACTGTTAGGGCAGTTCTCAATTTGGTATCTTTTAAAATTTTTCATTTTAGGCCCTTTGGTAAAAAAAATGTGAAAATTTGTTTAGAAAAAGTTAATTTATCACAAACTTATTATATTATTAACTTATTCAAACGGGTAGATATCACTCAGAACTCAAAAACTATTTGACATGTTATCCACTAAGAAGCACGAAAACAGATACGAGACAAGGAGACAATGCAACACATACATAGTGACATGTCATTTCTTAAAAATTTCGGACACGGACACAACAAGTACGTGTTTATAAAAAGATACATTTTAAAAAATCCATAGCATTTTTATTCCAAAAGAAAGTTCAAATAAATGGATTGATGCATTTATATGCTTTAAAAATTAGTTTGATGTATTTCACACTCAATTTAATTGTTATTGTCATATATGTGTCTTTTCAATATACTCAACAAGTATTCTATGCATGTCTAATACATTTGTTGCACTAACAAGTGTCCTATACGTGTCTCACAAGTGTCAAACTATCAAAGTGTCCGACACATGTTGGACACGGAGACTCTAGCCAAACTAGAATGTCTATGCTTCTTAGGTTTTCCATATCCAACTTGTTTGTCCTCAAAATTTGCGTCGCCCATCAACAAAAATCACTTCCTAGCATATCCAAGTGGTGGTCCACATGTCCAAATATGTTTCATAAATTAGTGCGATGATACAAGCTTTCATTACCAAAATCTTACGATTCTTTTTAGAAGGACCTAAAAGAAAATTATCATTCCATTAAGGGCAAACTTGAGAATTTTAATATATCAGATCCAAATTGGGAATTGCCCGAAAGATTAGTGAGGATTTGGTATATTTAGCATAACACGCCTTGATGAGGACCAAAGGACTAAAGACAAGGTGTATTACCTCGAAATTCCACTCTCCATACAAGAAGTCTGCATCGCTGCTGCTGCTCCAAACATAGGTAAGAGCTGCTAGTTTCTCCGAACCATCCTGTGAAGAAAAAGAAGCAGGAATTGTCCACAGAAATATGTGCTAAATATTAGTAGAATTACTGAAAAAACGATTACAAAACATTAAAAAGGTATTTGGGGTACTGAGTTGAAAATTGAGTTTTTTTTTTATCTTTAAAACGGTTTTGATTTTTCTAAATAAACATTTGAATCCTTAACCAAATTCTAAAAATAATTTTTTTTTTTTTTTAAAAAAATACTTTTAAGTTTTCAAAACTTGCTTTGTATTTTTAAACCACCTTTCAAAGTAGATAATAAAAGCAAAAAACCTCATAGGTAGAAGTAGTGTTTATAAGCTTAAATTTCAACCTTAATTCTGCATTAGTAATCAAATGGACTTTTAATTCCTACTCTACTTTCTTGACTACTCGTACACAAACAACCTTCAAAGAAATTTCAAAAGTGAAAAGTCTATTATTAAATCACAAGCAAGGAGTTCAAAGCACCACGCAATGTATGTCTAATTATCCTATCTACATCCCTATCCATAGCTAAAGTTAAGGTTATTCGTACGTTACAAAAATGGTTAACAACGAGCAGTTAAGAATTAAGAAGAACTAAATGGTTTCCAATACTTACCACCAAGGAAACCTCAACAACGTTTTTTTCATATTCAACATCTTCAAACATATCCAAAATATCCATTTCTGGATTCGTGATGCCAAAGAGAACCTGCCAATGAGCATAACAATTCCTTGTGAAAAGAAGATAAAAATTTATCATATGCCGTGTCAATGTTTATCATAGTAAGGCAAGTATTGGAAGTAGAGATTACACAGGAAAGCAAAAAGGTCTTGGACATACTACAATCATAAGAATGTTGACTCATAATGGAAAATGAGACCGTTTACAACAGGATTTGTTTTGAAAAAATCTACCAATGACCTCAAATTTAGAGAAATTAATGGAAGAAATGTAGTATTCCACCTCAAAACCAAGTCTTAATCATGTTTCAACTAACTACACAAAGGCACAAAAACAGGAGAGGAAGATAAATCATCAGAGAATTCAATTAGAACATATCAGGTATCCCTCCAAGGGTGGGAAAATCACAAGAAATAGAAAAAAAAAAACAAAAAAAAAATTCAAATCCAGAGCTTCAAAAAGAAGAATGCAGGTTTCTTTACCTTTCCAGTAATTCTCTTATTCTCAACAGGCAAAATAGCTGGATAAACACGTCCTCTAACGCTAAATCTCTGGCTGCAGATCAAAACAACCAATTTTTCACAACAAAATTCGCGCATATAAATCCCTAAATGATCAGTGGATAAATAATCAAAAGTAAATAGATAGACTCATTCTCCAGACTAGTTTAGATATCGATTGTGTGAAATAAACATCACGATTCATTAGCCTAAGAAGTTATGAAACCAAATTGGTACAGAAATTCATTCCATTCGTTCTCATCCTCAATTTAGACGGAGAAATTACGCGAAATAGATAGAAAAAGAGTTCGTAAGAACAGACTGACTAGCCATGGAGAACAGCAGAAGACGACTGAGGAATGCGCTTCAGAAGAACACGAACGACGTCATCGGCTAAGAGGCTTCCATAGACGAAAACGTTGTGAAGACTGTGTGATTGATCGGAATGAGAAGCGGCAACAACCACCGGCGATGGGCCCATCAAACTCATCGTTCACAGCAACGATAAGATTTCACCACATTTCTTGAGAAGTTATTTGAATTAAATATTTGAAATTTTGATCTCGGAAGGATTCTGTGGTATTTAAAAAGCATTGTTCTAATGACTTTTTTTTTTTTTTTCCTTTTTTCTTTTTGTTAAAAAATATTTCAATACTTTAATATCACTCCTCAACTTTCATAAACATTTGAAAACTATTCTGGTAATCAACTTTGTTTTTTTCTATTTCAAATATAAATCGAGATTTAATACTATATAACAATAACCTAAAACAATTGGATGATCTAAATTTTTTTTTCTAAATTATTATCATCCAAATTTTTATTTAAACAAATTATTCCATAATATTTTGTAACATTTATAAAAGTTCATGATATTATGTAAAGATATTTTTGAAACATACGATGGAGTATAGGGACAATTTTTAGAATGTAACTTTTTTGTTTCTAAAGTTAGTTTTCTTAAATTTAAAGCCAAATGCCAACTAGTAAAGAATAATCTATGCACCGTAAAGGTAGCACGAGAGAGGATGGATTAGGTTTCTCGATATATTCCTTATTATCCAATGCTTGTCCATCAAAATTTGACTCAAAATTACAGTGTTAAACTATAATTGAATTGTCTAAATAAAAGAAAATATATATATATAGAAAAAAAAAAGTTAAATTGCAACAAATGTCATGTTTAGCGATAATAACTAAGTGTATGACAACATTTTAAAAAACAACAAATATAGTCAAATCTATCAATTATATGTTCTATTGTTGATAAATTTCTACCAATAATTCATCTATCTCAAATAGACTATCTAAATTTTGTTATATTTACAATTTTTTTACATTATATTATATCCTAATACTTTGAGCTTAATTTTATATTTATAACTACCACATATAAAAATTAAGTCAAACTTCCATTGATGCCTGGTTAATTGATCTTCATCGAGTCTTCTATTTCATTTTATCTTATATTTTGAAATTGGATTTGTATTCGAAGATTATCTTAAGAGTGTGTAGAATATTAATCTGGTTCCAATTTTGGATCCCTCTTCACCTTTACTTTTATAATTTATTTCTGCATTGTTTCAAATAATAATGGTAATAATAAACACTAAAAAAATATTTGTGTTTGGTTTAACTTTTAAGTGTTTAATTTAGAAAAAAAATCATTTTAAAAAAATTAAAATATTGGACAACTATTCGAAATAATTTTTAAAACATTCTCAAATGCATTCTAAACAGTTTTTTTTATCAAAATTATTTAAATAAAAATGATTTTTTTTAAAAAAAAAATTCTCTAATCAATTTAAATAAGTCCATAATGGATGGAGTTCAAATTGAAATCGATGATTCCACGTGGTGATTTTGAACTAAAAATAATAAATAAATAAATAAAAGATATTCCGTGTAAACAAATGGGTTAGGAGTGTTTTATTGATTTATTCTTTATTCAACTTTGTCAACGTGATGATCGTTTTGAAATAAATATGATTAAAAAATCAAGATTTGTGTTTTAAAATCAAGGGTGTTCCAAAAGACCCACAACAATATCCCGAGACCTGTTATTTTGGCAAAGCCAAGTAATTATCTTTTTCTAGACTATGAAATAGTACGCATTGATCTAAGGTCACCTTTTTCATTTACCGATCTATAGTAAAAATTAGTATAATCGTAATGGAATTCCATTAAAAGATTAATGATAATGAGTCATGATCATAAATGTAATTGAATTGCTCTTGATTACGTTTATTTAGAATTATGAATTTTGTCACATATACCGTTACTTTTATTACCTTTACTCTGAAGTCAAAGAGTAACGGTAACCGTAAATGTGTCAAAACTCATAATTTTCCCTATGGAACAATAATAATAATGGTATCCGTAACGTAACAATAACGATACGATATAGTTTTCAGACACAACTGGATCGAGCATCCTCCACTTGTCAATCAGTTTGCTTTTTTTTTTTATTGGATGTTAGTATAGTATAAAACACAAAAAAAAAAACACCAGAGATAATCAAATGAGACTCACTTTCTACACTACTATTGATTTATTATGTTTTTGCTAGAATAAACATGGTCTAAATTCTCCAACATTCAAAACAACTATTTGATATCAAAGAATGGAGGACTATCACCTCTTCTATATCGTAGAATGACTTTGACTCGGGCAATTACAACTCTACCACAAATCTAACATATATACAAAATCATCCATCAATACCGTTTCCATTCCTTATTCAATGTGGTTGAAGGAAATAAAAAATTAGAAGGGTGTCTCAAAGTTTCAAATCAAAACTATTGATTTTATATAGATTCAACCAAATTAGTGGAGACTAGAGAGAGGAAGAAAAAAAAAACAAAAAAACAAGGGTCCATGTTCCATAGCCTAGCATATTAGACTTAAAAAAGGCAAAACATATACAAGTAAGGAGTTGAAAAGTGTGGAGTTGCGGAACTCCACTTCTTGTATGGCCCAAAGAGTTTGTGAGTCTCACTGTTAAAAAAAACATCCATTTTATACCTTATTAAGATATTAACTAGAAGTTCACAACTCCCCTCTTACTTTAAAACACTTTCGAAATGGTTAAAACTACTCTAGACATTTTTAAAATCATTCTAAAACATGTTTTTACTCATTCAAAATCAATTTTGATAATATTAAAATTATATTTGAGTGATTGAATACATATTTGGAAGTGATTTTGAACATGGTAAAAGTGATTATAACAAATTTAAAATTATTCTCAAACATGCCCATGCCCTACATGAAAACATAGCTGCACTCACCAAATTGTTAAAGCCACGGGGGAGGAAGATAAATCATTAGAGAATTCAAGTAGAACATTTCAGATATCTCTCCAATGGTGAAAGAATTAAATGAAAGAGAAAAGAAAACAAATAAAATCAAATCCAGAGCTTCAAAGATAAGAATGTAGGTTTGTGTTTACCTTTTCAGTAACTCTCTTATTCTTAAGAGGCAAAATAGTTAGATACACAAGTCCTCTAACGCTAAATCTCTAATTGCAGATTCAAAACAACAACAAAAAAAAAAAAAAAAAAAAGTGGGGCATATGAATACTTAAATGATCGTAAGATGAATAATCAAAAGCAAATAGCCAGACTCATTCTCTAGATATTGATTATGTGCAATAAACATCATGATTTCATTAGCCTAAAAAGTTATGAAACCAAAAGGCTCTGATTACATGTTAGATAAGACGAGATGAGATTTTATGTCTTTCCTCAACGTTCTTATCCAAAATATGTTGGTTGCTCGGCATCGGACTGCTAGTTCGATGTACCTCCTCAACCCATTGTTTATATTCATCCTGGAGTGGAAGAGAGTCCGAAACATAGATATTTGACACCTAACAGTAGAACCCTCATTCCCCCAAATAACAGTAAGATATTTGTATTGTGTGTGATTATGTTGTCTAGTTTAAAGTGACGATCAGGTTGTGTTGCAACAACATTGTGCACCAAGCAGAGCCTATAGACAGGCTCAGATGTTGATCTTCCAATTCCAACTCTCACAAAGCATCCAACTATCAACTCCTCAAAGAAAGGCTCCATTAACCATTTTCATTATTAGATTTACTTATATTTGTCTAGTGGGTGTTCATATACTTCTCATTTGAATCAATGAAAACGAAATATAGTGGAAAAATATTTAAAATACCTGAAGTTGATCTGATCTAACCTCTTCTTTAGAGATCCGGAGGGCTTCCCATCATCCCTAAGACTCACTTCCTTCAACAAGTAAATTTTCTAAATCTGCCATGTTTTGCAGCCTCCAACACCAATAAACAAAAAACAAAAAGATCCACCGGTCAGATTTGGCCAATTTCACCCTATTGAAGAAAGAAAATAGAACCCGACAGAAGAAGAAGAAGAAGAAATTGATTCCGGCAACTGAGATAAGGTTTTAAATCGGGTTGTGGAGATGCTGTGCGGCTGCGTCAAATGGGAAAGAGAATATAAATCAAAGAGTTGGATGGAAAGGAATACTCCATCCATCTGATTAAATTCAATCATGGACTAATCATCCAATCCAATTATGAGCTCAACCTCGTAAAATTGGATATATATGCTAACTTTTCAAATTCATTATCAAAATTTTGTAGTTTTCCAAATAACTAGAAAAATATTATAGTTTTCTTCAACACTTGACCGGACCTTTTTCCTTTTTTTTCCCCTTCTCAAATCGTTGAGTACATACCTCTTCCTCTTTTTTTCTCATTTTTTAATTTTATAGTATTCCTTTCTTTTTTTTTAAAATTAAAAAATATATATTTTTTTTTGTTTTATACTCTTCCTTTTCTTTTCACTTTTTTGATAGAAAAAACCTACTCTAAAAATTAATTTTAAAAACCTATACGAGTAAATGTAAATATAAAAATAACATGGAAACAATATATATATATATAGTGCAATGTGAATATAAAAATTATGTGCAAAAAATGAACGATACATTTTTAACTAAATGTTCTTGAGATTGAAAAGTGAATTTTGAAAAGAATGAAAAAAGTCTATAAACTGTCCAATCCTGTTGCTCATAAAAGAATATTGTTTGATTATTTATTAAAAATGGTACATTATTATATTCTAAATGTCACATTGTTTATTAAAAAACAGCACATTATTATATGGGCTAACAAGAGAAATAGAAAATTTAAAGTTTCATTTGGAAAAATGGAAACAAGTTTCAAAATTATAAAAAGAGCAAAACAAATTTATATAATAGAAAATACTAATTAGTAAAGATACATGATGCGTTTTAAATATGTGATGGAGTAAGTGCTATGTGATGTCTTATTAATGCATTGCTTTACCTAGTTAAACCGAAGTATAAGTCTAACTAGAGTCATGGTGAGTCCAGGATTGAACTCAGGAATTGTGTCCTATATATGCGATGACAAATATTATTTCGATCTTGATGCAAGTTGTTTACTAAATATGCGATGATTTTGATCCTATTCTATTGCTAAAATAAAAAGTGATGAATATGATGGAAATCACACTTCAAAGTGAAATAATCTATGCGAGAAGTACAAGATTCGAATGAATGAAGGTAAGGTTGAAAAAAATATTCACTAATATTCCTAAGTAAAACCATAAATCATGCGTTCAAGTAAACCGCTAAAAAATTACAACCTACACTTTACAGTGTATTTAGCCACAATATCCTATCTATAGGATGCATGCAGTGAGTATTTGATGCAAAAGATGTTTCTTTATTTCTAAAGATGCTCTCTTCTTGTTTTACGAGGTCTAAATCTTTAGTCTTTTCAAACCTAGATTTAATCTACTTATAATAATCTTTCGACTTATTCAAATAGTTTATAAAGCATACATAAAACAAGTTGAATGCATGATTATGCCTTACTTAGTTCATGTTAGCTGAAATGTTTCTCAACCCATAAAGAGATTAGTTGCTCATGGTAAATTGAGGAGATGGATAAGAGAAAAACTGTAAATGCATTCATCTTGAGAAAAAGAAGTCTTTCAATATTTACAGAATACAAATAAAAACTGTCGAAGAAAAGAGAGAGATAGAAAGTTAAGTCGTAGTATGTAATTCCTTGCTCCTTCCGACTCTGTGGATGACTGCTTCACAAAGAGTGTGTTGAAGGTGAGGTTCCCTTTCTACTTCCAAAGAGGAATCATAAGCTTTCACTTAAGATTTCACGAGGGCTCGAAGAGAAAGTGTTTTAAAGTAAGAATTTAGGCAGAGTTTTTCTCCAATGTCTTGGTTGTGTTATTGCATGGAAATTTCATTGGGTATTTATAGACGTCAAGGAGCAACTTTTTCTTCTCTTACTAATGATTATGTTGATAAGGTGCATTCCATACATTGATTCGCCACCTGCTTCGTGTCAGAAGTTCATTGGTTCTGTCGTGAAGCTTTATTGTCAGCTACCAACTTGGTCTTTGATTTGACTTCCACCACCCATGCATCATGTCATTCTTTATCGCATTAGGCTACCAACTTGTTCAACTATGTGATTTCAATGTTGCGTTGAGAATTTATTGTGATTGCATAAGTAGATTTCCTACACCCAAAAAGCACGATTTTTATAACTTTAATAGATAGAGAGACTTTGTGCGTGTGTGATCGCATGAAATAATTATTTTTATGAATTCCTTATCAAGCTATCGCATTTTCAGAGCTTTTTTTCCTAATTGTTTTAGATAGAAAAAGTAAAATAATTTGTATTTCTACAAGTTATCACATCCTCAAATTTAAAACAATGCTTGTCCTCAAGCATATATTTAGAGTCCTAATGTATCTTGAACGCTTTGACGCATTGTCTAGGCCTCTCAAAGTGCCTCCAACTCTAGATTGGCTAGACCAATGCTTTCTTTAGTTTTATTCTTCTACCTATGGAAATATTTCCAACCTTTAGATGCGGCAAACTTATTCTTAAAAAATCTCTTGCTCATTTTCAAAGCTATCATATATTTTGTTTTCCGGAATGGGGTTTTGGTTTTAAAATTTAGTAAAAAGATTCTCCTTGGTGCACAGGTTTGATCATGCACTGATCCGAGCATCTCACCTTCGTTTTGGCTTGCCTCCACGAGTGTCATGCGGTCATCCAACTACGAGTAAAGTACTCTTTTCAGACTTAACTCATGAAGTTTTAAACATGGCAGCGAAGTTGCAATCAATTATTTCTTGCATCGATTACAATTCTCACCTTCGTTTTGGCTTGCCCCACGGGTGTCATTCAACTACGAGCAGGTACCGATCTCAACGTCGTTTTCTTTTTTTATCTATAACAAGGAGATTTTAAAAAATAACTTGATTGTGCATACATTTAGCTCAAACCTCCCACCCCCAAATTTAGATGGCATCAAGGTCCTCATTACTGAAAATTGAATTATGCAATGGCTTTAGAAAGATATCACAAAAGAGGTTTGAGATAATGCTTGCACACATACTAATTTCAAAAAATGTTTCCTAAGACAAAGTCCTAAAGCTTAGTACTAACACTAGTCATACTAATCATTGTGTTGGTAACATAGTATCATCATTGAGGTCATTTGTGGAATGCAACATAACACAAAAAACTATTAGCGATCAAGAAAGATATGCAAGAGACAAACTAAAGAAAAGGCAAAGAAAAGCTAGCGGTTAAGATGGAATTCATAGATTAATTATAAAAGCTTGTGATGACAAATAGAAAGATAACAAAAAATTGAAAAGCAAACATCCCCAAATTTAATTTTCACTCGCATCATTATTATCTTGCTCTAGTGGTGCGTTTTCTTCTAGGAGCTGTAAAAGAGCTTGGAGATGCAAGGGAATGGCTAGTCCAACCACGAGGCGAGTCACGACGTCTTGAAAAAACTGAATCATGAAGTGAAACTGTTAATGTTGCCTTTGCAACTAACGGCGAATGAAGCTTCTAGTGACGGTCTATTGGCATTGTTCTTGAACTTGGTGTTGGACAAATTCTCTTAACTTGTTTTGTTGCGTAACGAGTTTTTGTTGTTGCCGCATCAAGTCATTTATCTGAGATGCGATCATGTTTTGCTATCACGAAAATTCATCAAGACCTCCTAAGATAGGCTAACAGAGGTCATCATGAAGGAATCTTTACCATTCGTCAACTTCTGGGTCTTTTTCTTCAGATGTGTTAGGGTTGTGTCGTTGGCTTCTTTCGTCAGCTTGGTGTCTACTGGCCTTACTAATGCCTGATCCTCCACTTACTTTAAGTGTAGAAGTTGGTAAGCTTGAGTCATCAACAACGGGAATGGTTGGTTGGACGCTTAGTAAGCTTTGTTTGGATTTGGGGGAGGGTGGTGATCGTAATTGTGCTACAATGGGCAAAATGGGGAGAGAGGGCTTTTCAAGGGATGGAGGTTTTTCAAGTGACGGAGGGCATTTATTTAAGTCAACATTTAATCTCGAGGACTCCCTATATAATGATAAAAAGGGTTCAATAAATTCGTTTGGATATGAGGAAGGGAAACTTCTCAACTTGGGATGCAATCACCCTTTCGTAAACGCTTGGCGAAATGACCACTTTTCGCTTTGTGTTGAGTAGGCCCTAGAGAATATTGGGCTTGTTGGAATTTCCGCTTTGTTGGCTGCTTTGGCTGGTTCTCGACTTGCTGCGCTGGTAATTGAAGGATCTCTTATTCAAGAGAACCAGTAAGCAGAAGCAAGATCTTTCTAAGTCCATTGTGAAAGAATAAAACATTTACAAACGTACAACCACAGTTATGCATCTTAGAGTAAATTACAACATGCTTTCTTAACTTAAATACAAAGGGAACCAAGAGACATACATTTGAAGAACTCTTCTTCATGTATTCCCTCGATCTACACTGGTCAGGCGTCCCAGCAAAGTCTAAACGATCACGAATGCAACGACACCTAGTGTATCCACGAACTGTCTGATCCTCGAACGTCAACCCTCGACACTATCACTCGATTACCTTGGTATTCTCAGAATGAGAATACAAAAGGTGAACGCTCTGTGTGAATTTGGTAAAGGGAAGGAGGATGTATACGATCGAGTAAGTGGAAAAAATAGTAAGTCTATCACATAGACAAAGGGTACTCAATCGTTTAGTAAACGGAGGCACTCGTGTAGCTCACTTGCTCGTCGTTCATTTTCTCAAAGGGCTATCGTATAACTCTCTCTTTTTCACTCGATCGATTGGTATGCAATAATGCGATCATTCAAAAAATGAGAACTCTTTTCATTTTATTCTTCAATTATTAAAACTGAAAATAACCTCCCACTTGCATGGTTAATGGAGAAAAGAAAATAATCAACTAACAATTATCTCATAATTGTTTTTATTATAAATAAATATTATAACTAATTTATCATATTATATTTATAAACTATAGTTTTAATATCACATCATATGTAATATTTAAACTATAGTTCTTTTCTTCTTTATTTAATATAAATCATATTTATATTATATTAATTCCTCCAATCAAATAATGTATCAAATACATTAAATCAATTATATCACATATAATTTAATTAATTTAATTATATCATATATAATCAAATTCCCTCTTGTTAATTTGAACACTTCAAACTAACCCAAAAACTGATTCTCAACTTGAATCCATTAAGCTACCAGGGGTCCTTATGGACAGAACTTGAAGCTCCAATGGTACATGAATAACTGACTAAACTCTTTAATCATGATATCCACCATCCGTTAACTGTCGGACACTCCACTAAAGACTGACAACTGCACTCTTCTCACTATAGATATATTTTTGTGTCAATTGAATATAACCAATCAACAATATGATAATCCTTCACATATCGCTCGTAAGTACAGTTGGGCCAATTTACCATTTTACCCCTGTAGTTACATCTAACTCCTTACGTACCACTGATTCCTCTAATGAACAATACATCATAGTCCTACTATGAGTGAACACTTCTCGAGCCATGAGAAAGTGTGTGGCACCACATTGTTCAAGCCCTGGAATCAGCCTTAAGAGAACAATTTATCTACTAATCCCTATTACGCTAAAGGAGTGAATTTCGTCTTGTGTAGCTAAGTTCCCAGTTCCCCAATCAGACAAATCCCCAAAGTGGTAGGTTTGAGTCGGTAATTTGGCCACTCGCACCCATGCAAATCAAATGACCGCCCTCATAGGCAGGAGTTCCTAACTCACTCAGGATTAAGGTCATGTTACCTATGGTCATCTTAGTGAAATGAAATTCTCTGTCATGAATGGCGTTATATAACGAGACTAAACATTTCATAGTCCGGTCTTATACAAACTTCTTTGTATAGGATACCCCCGCTCACATGTCTCCACATGAATGATCAGGATCAAACCATCTGTAGAACTTTACAACACTTGTAACATCTACAAAGCGGGTCGTATCCGTAGTGTCAACAAGATAAGGTTTCTCTCATTTATCCAGATACTATAAACCATTTAGGTTATCACTTAAGGCATGATCCACTTGTATGTCTCCACATACATGCTTAAGTTACAACGATAACTAGGGATCTTAGTTTATTGGTTTGTGGTTAATGCAACTAAAATATCCCATATTTCATAGACAATGGTGAAGAAAATATCTCATATTATTACATCAAAAATGTTTGTTCATACACGTGTTTACAAACTACAGGACCGTAAGATTTGATCGCAGTATCAAACCTTATGTTCCAAGGTCAAGACGCATGTTTCAGCCCATAAATGGATCGATTCAATTTGCAAACCTTTTGCTCTTGACCTTGGGCTATGAATCCCTCGTGAATAACTAACTAAACTCTTTAATCGCGATATCTACCATCCGTTAATTACCGAGAACTCCACTAAAGACCGACAGCTGCACTCTTCTCATTATAGATATATTTCTGTGTCCATTGGATATAACCAATCAATAGTACGATAACCCTTCACAGATCGCTCGTAAGTACAGCTGGACCAATTTACCATTTTACCCCTGTAGTTACATCTAACTCCTTAAGTACCACTGATTCCTCTAATGAACAATACATCATAGTCCTACTATGAGTGAACACTTCTCGAGCCATGAGAAAGTGTGTGGCACCACATTGTTCAAGCTTTAGAATCAGCCCTTAAAGGAGCAATTTATCTATTTACTTCTGCTTTTGGAGAAGGAGTGAATTCCGTCTTGTTGAGCTGAGTTCCCAGCTCCTCAATCAGAAAAATCTCCAAAGTGGTAGGTTTGAGTTGGCAATCTGGCCACTCGCACCCATGAAAATCAAATGACCGCCTTCATAGGCAGGAGTTCCTAATTCACTCAGGATTAAGGTCATGTTACCTATAGTCATCCTAGTGAAATGAAAGTCTCCATTATGAACGGTGTTATATAACGAGACTAAACATTTCATGGCCTGGTCTTATACAAACTCCTTTGTATAGGATACCCCTGCTCACATGTCACCACATGAATGATCGGGATCAAACCATCTGTAGAACTTTACAACACTTATAACATCTACAAAGTGGGTCGTCTCTGTAGTGTCAACAAGATAAGATTTCTCTCCTTTATTCATGCATGAGTGAGTCCAATGCCCTACTAATTAATCCCGCAAAATCTAGAATGGTTTTATAAGGCTCTTAATTCATTTTCCCCTACACTGGCTTGAAGGTTCAAGAACTAAGCTTTCTAGGCTTAACAATGCAATGGCACACCTAAGGAAACTAAACTTTTATTCTATTTTTTTCTTTTTCTCATTTTCTTACTTTACACAAAAGAGGAACCCTTATTTAGACATATCACCTTCGTTTTGGCTTGTCCATACGGGTTACATGAAAGACATCAAACTACGAGTAACATCTTCTAATAAGGTGTCAAATCTTACTCATTCCTCAGGGTACTTTAGCTCAGAGGGAAACTATGGGTATCATAGCTATCCCAGGTTGATCATCACCCCAAGAAAGAGGAGAATCCCCTTTAAAAATAACATACAAACGTGTTTTTACTTTACAACATGCTTCACCTTTTAAAACTTTCTTTTTATTCACTCTACACTTGGCTTTTATAATACAAAACAAGAGTTTGATAAAAAAACTTAAGCATGCATGAGTGAGTCCAAAATTGTAGTCATCATGGCTGGTTGTTGCCCCTCCCCCCCACCTCCGATCCATAAACATCCCCTTCCTTTTTGAAGCCTCCGACTGTTAGAGTATATCAGCATGTAGTGGAAGCAACAAGGATCAATAAGCATTCTAATTCATTAATTTTGGCTATAAATTAAGCATGCTCATACAATAATAAGAGGATTTCAAGACATATCTTTGTAGAATCTCTTGAAACTCGAATTCAGCTACAAATCTTCTCCAAATCTTCTTGTGAATCACCTCAAGGCCTTCTCTACTATTCACTTGGAGCCTTAGATTGAGTCGTGGGACTCAAAATAAATTTGAATGAAGGGAATTTGGAGAAAAAGCTCATTGCTGCAACTTGAAGAACACCTTCTTCAACCTCTCAAGTTTTCAGCAAAACTCAATAATTACATACAGTTTGCATCGTCGATTCTTAGTCAAATCTTCCCTATTTATTGCAAGACCATCATGCAAAAAAGATAGCTGCATGAAGAGCACCTCATGCTTCGAAGATTGAATCAAGAAATGGTGGACATTAAGTGAGCCATATGGTTGGATAGTGGAGATCTCCTACTTCTTCCAAATTCAACTTTTCCAATTTTTTATTTTTAAATTGATTTCCAAAATCAATTTTGTTTTCAAAATTGAAAATTTTTATTAATTTTACAAAATTAATTCATTAAATAATTAATTAATTCTAATTAATTTAATATCAAATATTAAATTAATTTTACACAAATTCCACCATCATGAATCCCTATTCATGAATTTAATATTTAAATCATATTTAAATATTAATTGATTCTCTAATTTTGTTTAAATCTAATTTAAACGCATAATTATCACATATAATTACTAATTCCCTTAATTCTTATTTGAACGTTTCAAATTAACTTATCACGTTATTCTAAGGCTAATCCATTTACGAGCCAGTTGGGGGACCTCGCGGATCTATAGATCATGGGCTCCAACGATCCGAGATTAATTGGCTAAACTCTTTACACCGAATTAATCCCCATTCATTAACTAACGGGTCACTCCACTAAAGCCCAGGTTACACTCCCCTCACTATAGATATATTATGTCCACTCGATATAACCATGATTAGTAAGTTAACCCTTCATAGGTTGTTCGTAATAATGGCTGGGTCAAATGTCTATTTACCCCCAAGATTACCACTTGTTTCTTAAGTTCCACTGATCCTCTAATGAACAATTGGTTTGTGATCCAATCAACAAATCAAGTCCCTCTCGGGCCAATGAGAGGGTGGGGCCCCTTGTTCAAGACCTGGAATCAGCACTTAAGGTAACAACCTCTATACTATCCCTGAAAGTGGGCAGGATTAAATTCCATCTTGCACCTTATATCCTCAGCTATCTACCGTTCTTACCCTTAAAATGGAGGTTTATTAAGTCGGCACAGTTGAGCCAACCCTCATCTATGCAAATCTAAGTATAATCTCGAATAAACAAGAGTTCATAGTTAGCTTAGGATTAAAGTCAAGTTACCTAGGTCATCGCTTTGAAATATTTGTGGTCCGATCTTGTACAAACCCATTATAACATGTACGAATTAGGATCACATCGCCTGTAATACTTTACAACTCCTTGTAACAACTACAGAGTGGGCCACATCCAATAGTGTTACCAGAATAAGGCACCCAACCTCATTCATATACTATAGATCATTTTGACTATTTACTCGAACCTGATCCACTTTTATGTCTCTACATAAAGTTCAAGTACTCATGTAATAGTCATGGATCTTTTAGTTTATTGGATTTATTTCTAAAATGAAATAAGCAATTCATATATTCAATAACAACTTATTGAATTTTCAGAATAAGTTTTATTGTTTACAAACCATAAGTTTTAGGACATAAAACCCAACTTCGACGATGTTAGTGGTCATGTTTGCATTGACCTCATTGACGACTTCCCCCTCGACAACGGCTTCCAAATCTTCATCATTGTAGCCCATGCCCTCTTTAATTACCAATCCCTTTACCTCAAAAAATTCTACCCTGGCTTTGTTTTCAACAAATTTCTAACTAGGTTCACCATAGCCAAAGTCCTTGGGTTTTCAGATTCTTTAAGTGCCCAATTCTTTTAGACATTTTGAAACATTATCCAGTTTGCTTATTTAATCTCAAAATTGAGGGAGAAGAGAGAGGAGAGAGGAGAGAGGAAAGGTGGGAGATGAGAGATGCTTTTAATTTTTTTTTTAATTTTAAAATGTCAAATCTAAATTTAAATCTTAAAAGAAATTGTAAAGAATGATAGATATTATGAAAGGGACCTCTTAAACCTATTTTTCTCAAAATTCAGGGACCAAAATGGCTAATTTAAAATCCTAAGGACCAAGTACACATATTCATGAAAACTCAGGGACTAAAAAGATCAAAATTTCCTTTAAATTAAATGGAATCAAATTATTTAACTAGTTTTTTAATGTCTATTTATGTATGTATATTAACGAAAAATTAAAATAATATCTAAATATATATTTTGGGAAATTAGAAAATCATATTACATTTTGATATGCTAACACGTGTTTAAAAAATTTAAAATTTAAAATAAAATTATATACATATAACGAAAATAAAAGAAAAAACTTCAAAAAAGATTAGGAAACAATGCACTTCCTAGGAATAAAACCTTGCATCTAGGGACACAATTGAATTCGAACGCTTGTGCGACCACTAAACCAAATGTAACACTTGTAATTTATACCAAACCGTATTATATATATTAAATAAACCAACCATTGAGGGGTGCCCTTACATAAATCCACCGTTGTATCGTGGGATTGCATCTCAAAATCAATTGACAATGAGATGAGTAACTCTCAAAATCAATTGGCAATGAGAAGGGTAGCACATCTATCTTATAAGGAGTATGATTGTTAGGAATGGGATCAAAGTCCTACATTGACTAGACAAGGGGATGATTATGGGTTATAAGAGAGGACAACTAGTGATGGATCTAAAAATTCTATTGACGGGAGACTTTATAATTCAATAAAAATAATTTATAAGTGAGTAATTCTTGAAATTCATAAATTTACTAACTTTTGTACATTATTGTTATCACTTTTCTTCAATGGAGATGATGACCCCATTGATTTTCTTTTAAAATATTTCTCCATTTAGATTTCAAAATAAATCTACAATAACATTGTATTGACAATAAATCAAGAAGAAATTGACAACATAACAATTATATCATAACTTAAACAACCCAACAAGTAGAGTTTAAAATGTTTATTTAAGATCCATAAATTATTTAAAAAATTAGCAAAATAAATATAAAATAAAGAAACTAAAACAAAAAATAATGATGATTTGGAATATGAAAACCAAATGTATAGAAATAAAATAATAAACATAAAAAGAAGAAAAAAGTTTTAAAAAAATTACCTCAAAAACTAGGAGAAGAAGTTGAAAAAAAGCTAATAAGAAGTTGGAGAAGAAATTAAACAATGGTAGAATTATTGAAGTTAAAACTTTATAAAAAAAAAATAAACAAAAAGAAATCACAAAGTAATTTAATAATGAAGTTGAATAGTCTCTCTACCTAACTTCCAAAAGACTGGGATTCTAACTTAAGTCTAAGACGGGTTAGCAGACACTTTTACCACTAAACTAGCTAAAGTTATTGATATTTGTTATATATATATATATATATATAATATAAAGCATAAAGTTGAGGGGGACCCGACCTATATTAAATTTTTCGGTGAAGACAACTATGTCCAATGATATAAGTGTTGGGATTGATGCCCTAATTCTCGTAGGTCCTGTAGTTTGTAATTGTAATGTACAAACAATTTATTTATTTAAAAAAACACGAGATGTTTTATTCGACATTTAGTAGTATTAACCACAAACCAATAAACTAACATCCAAAATTATCTTCTGTAGCTTAAATATGTATGTAGAGACATACAGGTGGATCATGTTTAAGTGATAACCTAAATGGTTTATAGTAGATGGATAAGGTTGGGTACCTTATCCTGGTGACACTACGAATAGCTTTGTAGATGTTCCAATTGTTCTAAAGTGCTACAAATGATCTGATCCTGATCATTCATGTGGAGACAGGTGAGCGAGGGTATTCTATACAAAGGAGTTTGTATAGGATCTTACTACGAAATTATTATTCTCATTATATAACATCGTTGATAATAGAGACTTAAATTTCACTAGGATGACCATAAGTGACATGACCTGAATCCTGAGTGAGTTGGAACTTCTGTCTATGAAAGCGGTCCTTTAATTTGTATGGATGAGATTGGCCAGTTCATCACCTCAATAAGCCTACCGTTTTAGGAATTCATCTGATTTGAGAGTTGGGAACACAACTACACAAGATAGAATTCACTTCTTCCCCAATGTCAGGGTAAGTAGATAAATTGCTCCCTTAAGGGCTGATTCCTAGGCTTGAACAATGTGGTGCCACACCCTCTTTTAGCCCAAGAGGGGTTTGGTCATAATTGAACTATTACTTATTGTTCACTAGAGAGATTAGTGGTACTTAAGGAGTTAGATGTAACTAAAGGGGCAAAACGGTAATTTTGGTCTAGCTGTAGTTACGAGCATTTTGTGAAGGGTCATTGTACGAAATGATTATTCTCATTATATAACATCGTTGATAATAGAGACTTAAATTTCACCAGGATGACCATAAGTGACATGACCTGAATCCTGAGTGAGTTATAAACTTCTATTTATGAAGGTGGTTCTTTAATTTGTATGGGTGAGATTGGTCAGTTCACCGACTCAATAAACCTACTATTTTAGGGATTTGTCTGATTGGAGAGTTGAGAACACAACTATATAAGATGGAATTCACTTCTTCCTCAATGTCGAGGTAAGTAGATAAATTGCTCCCTTAAGGGCTGACTTCTAGACTTGAACAATGTGGTGTCATACCCTTTCTTTGCCCGAGAGGGGTTTGGTCATAATTGGACTATGACTTATTGTTCATTAGAGAGATTAGTGGTACTTAAGAAGTTAGATGTAACTACAGGGGAAAAACGGTAATTTTGGTCGAGTTGTACTTACGAGCATCTTGTGAAAGGTCATTGCACTGTTTCCTGGTTATATCCAGTGGACACAGAAATATATCCGCAGTGCGAAGAATGCAGTTGTCGGTCTTTAGCGGAGTGATCGACAGTTAGTGAATGTTGAATAATTTAATTAATTTAATTAATTATTCAAGTACCATTGGAGCTTCAATCTATAGGTTCATAAGGTCCCCTCTGTAGCTTAACAGGGATTATTAAGAATTAATTTTGGATTGATTTGAATTGTTCAAATTAATTGAGGGAATTAGATATATGTGATATAATTAATTTAACTTAATTATATATGATATAATTAATATAATATATTTGATACATTATAATATAAAGTTTATTTTGAGAGAAACTAAATATTTGAATATGATTCGAATTTATATGAATGAGATCCACATAATTAAATTTAGTATAAATGAGATTTATATTAAATATCATACAATAATGAGAGAATTAAAACTATAGGTTATATTATATTTGATACAATATAAAAATGTAGGTTATATATTATATTTGATATAACATATATGATATATGATAAAGTAGTTATCATATATATATAAAATAATTTGTTATATTATTTAATTTTTGAATTAATTATTGGGAGGGAGTTGTAACTCCCTAACCACTATTCTCTCAACTTCATACGTGATTGTGTGGTGGTTTTGCAGGGAAGTTATTTCTTTTTCTTCTTCTCTTTTGGGTTGATATAGAGGAGAGATCTCTCTATAATTTTTCCTAAGGACATCACACTAATCCCCCTCTAAAAAACTCTCTCCCTTTTTTTCCAAAATCTCAGAGCCTACACAACTCCTGAGAATTATCTTCCCTATAGAGAATACGAAGGAAGATTTGTGGTGGTGGCCATTATGGTGTTACTCTGTTCGAGATTGTTCGTCATCGACGTGGAGGGATTACGTGAAGAAAAGTTCTTCAAAGGCAAGCTTTCTTGAAACCCTAATTTCTTTTTTCCCTCTCAAGCATGCTGTAATTTTCTGAAATAATGCATATTTTGTGTTCTATAAAATTTTTTCTCTAAAAATAAAATTTTGGGGCTGATCCCCACTTCCGCAGTGGACCTTAGGGTTCCTTCAATTGGTATAAGAGCGGTAGTTTTTGTCTCAATTTGTAATTTTCCATAATTGCATTTACAGATTTGGTGGATTGCATTCTGTAATATTTTTCATATTGATGAATTGTATGGAATGCGAATGGTTTCAACTTTTGGATGTTTTGGGATTGGACCCTTTTAGATTTATCGCTTTAATTTTACAAATTGGTTCGTAAGAGCCCTTTATTTTTTGACATAAATTGCGATAGAGTCTGTATTTTGAAAGTCATGAGTCGTTCATGATCATTCGGGTGGATTTCTTTAGAAAATGCAAAAATCGAAGAAGAATCAATGGATTTCGCAACTGTACAATGGCTTCTGTACAGTAGCGTTGCAACGTTGCGAACGATGAATGGAAGAATTTTTTGAAGCGTTGCAATGCTCCGAGACAAAAAAAATTTTAGTTCACGCGTGGTTGTGGTTCTTCCGGCTCATGGTTCATCCGGTTCGCTTGGTTTGGCTAGTTCGGGTGCTAGGCAGTCTAGTTCATGCGGTTCAAAGTCCGGTTCGCTTGTTTTGAACCGGTTAAGCTATTAATTTGTAATAGTTAGCTATTTTTAATTAATTAAATTAATATAAGTATTATATTAATTTAATTAATTATTTAGGAGTCCAATCCCAGTCCAACAATTATTTAAATTATGCATATGATGTACGATTTAATTTATAAATTTATATGTCATAATGTATGTCATATAGTAAAATCTCACTATAGGCTATGCATTATTCATGCATCATTTATATTATAAACGTTATAATATATAGTTGTATGATTTAATTTTATAGCAGGCTCATGTATCATATAATATAAATGTTATAATATATGTTTGCATGCATTAAACATAATCATGCATCATTTATATTATAAGTGTTATTATATATAGTTGAGTGTATGGATGTATGTATGTTATTAATTATATCATTTCTTTAGTATATAAGTATTATGTATGTTAAGTAATGAAATGGAATTGCATGAAGCATGCCACTACTTTAGGTTATTTTATAATTGTTATAATTTACCTAAATATTTTTCACATGCAATGACTGGTTTTAATTTATTTCATTTCTTTTATAACTGTTATAATTAAATGAAATTATAAATTAAAATCAATAATTCAGAATTGCAGGAAAACCTTAGGATAAAATCATTTTTTTAAATAGTTTTAAAACATGATTCACATAGACCTAAGATCACATTTCTAATGAGATAAAAAAATAAGTTTAATCTTTTAATCAGTTTAATAGGATTAAATTGGTTTTACTAAAAGATTAAATTTGTAGCAAATGTATCTATAAAGGACCGTTTGTCTAATGCTACTTCTGTCTAGGCTGGGTATTTAAGCTGACGAAAACGGAACACCCCTATCTGGGAACTGACCTAGAAAGGTTAATTAGATAGATTTGCTACAAGCATGCAATTATTGATTATGGCTTATTAAAGTGTTTAATGAACATTAATCAAAGTTGTTTAACTATCCGAGTAAATGTTGCTTTTGGGCAAATTTAAACAATCACTTAGTAAAATAATTAGCCGTATTTTTCTAAGTTAAATTAACTCTAGATAAAACACTAAGTGGGAGGAAAATGTGGTATATAATACCTCATTTTTTCCTTTTCACGTTTCTCCTTATAAGTTCACACCGTGAGATCTATACTCGGCCTTGAGGCACCTTTGCTTGTGTCCCCTACGGATGGTGTTTGTATAGGTCAATAACAAGGTGAATGGAGAAAATGTTCATAGTAAATGGGAGAGGGACGTTTGTTAATACATCCCACAGTCTCTCTCATTAGTTTGTAGTAAATTTTCATGCTCAGCCTCAAACACTTTTGCTTGTGTCCCCCTATGGCTGCCATTTGTATGACTTTTTACTAAACTCCAGAAATAAATAGGATTGCTTTAGCTTTTACCCCAATCGGTTTTTCCCTACGGTTGGTTATAGGGTTGGCAATGGGGCAGGCCAGAGCGGGGGGCGTCCCCCGTCTCCAGCACCGTAGGGGAAATCATCCCACATCCCAAAAGGCAGGGACGGGGGTGGGGATTCTCCATCGGGGAAACGGGGTCCTCGCGGGGCCCCATTCCCTGTTTTCCCTTAGGGAATCCCCTACTAATTCCATGTGGGAATTCCCCATTTTTTTAATTAAAATTTTATTTAAAATTATATTTCATTTAAAATTTGATTAAAATTTGGGCTTGACTTTTGGGCTTAGATTTAGAATTTAAATATTTAATATTGGGTTCCACATATTTAAGTCTATACATTATAAACATACATATAAATAAGTTATTTAATATATTATAAATATATATTTATAAAATATTAAAAATATAAAATATATCAAATCAGGGTCGAGATCGGGGTCAAGGGCGGGGTGGGGATATCATCCCATCCCTGGACGAGGCCTCAAAAAATATTCCTAGTTTAACCCTATTCCTTGGTCAAACCGAGGATTCCCCGACCCGATCGGGGCGGGGCCCTGCGGAAATTTTTGCCAACCCTAGTTGGCTCATTGGGTTGGAACTCTAGAATCTAAAATGAGGGGTTACACTTATAAGAAAATGTTAATTTTGCCAACCCTAGTTTCTGGACCGAACAATGGTGGCTGATATTTACAGTAACAAGGAGTTGTTCTGTATATTGGTTGAGATGATCTCATTTCAGTGAAGGGGTACTTGATCACCCTACGATGACTTTTATCCTGCCTCACTGCAACATCATTGTAAAATAGATGTCACATAGGGTGCATTATATTATTTTGCTAAATTTGATTGGTTTTTCAAATGAGTAATGCTTGAATTCTAATATAAATAAATTGTATGTTTCAGCAAATTCATCATGAATTCCATAACACTAAACTTACTTGCCATCGTCAAACTTATTGGTGAAAATTACACAACATGGAAAAACACAATCAACACAGTATTAATCATCGATGACCTGAAATTTGTCCTTATGGAGGATTATTCTCTTGTTCTTGCACAAAATGCTCCTTGGAACGTTCGGGAGGCATATAAGTGTTGGATACGGGAAAATGAGAAGAATCGAGCGTATATCTTGGCAAGACTTTCTGAAGTCTTGGCCACAAAGCATGAGCCCATGATAATTGCCCGTGAGATCATGGAGTCCCTGCGGGAGATGTTTGGACAACCGTTTTCACAACTCAGGACGACGCTCTGAAAAACATCTTCAATGTCTGTATGCAAGAAGGAGCATTTGTTAGAGAACACGTTCTCAACATGATGGTCCACTTCAATGTGGTGGTGATGAATGAGTATGTCATTGATGAAGCTAGTTAAGTTAGTTTCATCCTGGAATCTTTACCTAAAAGTTGCCTACTGTTTCGTAGCAATGTTATTATGAACATGATTGACTACAACCTGACCACCTTGCTCAATGAGCTTTAGACTTTCCCATCCTTGATGAAAACCAAGGAACAGAAGGGTAAGGAAAATATTGTTTTATCTTCTAAGAAGTTCTACAGAGGTTCGACCTCTGGAACTTAGTTTGTACATGTTTCTTCCAACACGAAAAAGTGGAAGAAGAAGAAAGGTGGAAAGGGGAAAGCTAACCCACCAACTGCTGCCCAGAAAGGCAAGAAGGTCAAGACTGTAAAGGGAATATGTTTCCATTGCAATCATGAGGGACACTAGATGAGGAATTGTCTCAAATACTTGGCAGAAAAGAAGAAGGCCAAGCAAGATAGATATGACAAATACATTATAACATAAAATTTATTTTGAGAGGAATTAAATATTTGAATATGATTCAAATATTAATTATATGAATGAGATTCACATAATTATATTTAGTATAAATGAGATTTATATTAAATATCATGCAATAATGAGAGAATTAAAACTATAAGTTATATTGTATTTGATACAATATAACACTATAAGTTATGTGTTATATTTGATATAACATATATAATATATGATAAGGTAGTTATCATATATATATATTAATAAATATTATATATATATAATATATATATATATATATATATATATATAATATATATATATAATTAAATAATTTGTATATTATTAATTTTTGAATAAATTATTAGGAGGGAATTGTAACTCCCTACCCACTGTTCTCCAACTTCATACGTGATTGTGTGGTGGTTTTACAGGTGATTTTTCTTATTTTTCTCTTTTGGTTTCTTACAGAGGAGAGATCTCTCTGTAATTTTTCCCAAGGACATCATATTAATTCCCCTCCAAAAAACTCTCTCATTTTTTTTCCAAAATCTCAGAGCCCACACAACTCCTGAGAATTCTCTTCCTATACAAAATATGAGTAAGATTTTGTGGTGGGTCATCTTAGATTTTGTGGTGGTGGGCATCTTGGTTTAACTCTGTCGAGATTGTTTGTCATCGACATGGAAGGATTACTGAAGAAAAGTTCTTCAATGGTAAGCTTCTTGAAACCAATTTTTTGAAACAATGCATATTTTGTGTTTGATAAAAAAAATTTTAAGTGAAAACAAAATTTTGGGACCGATCCCTGCTTCCGTAATAGACCTTAGTGTTCCTTCAGTACAATTTCATACAATTAGAAAAACTAAAAATCTCATTCTTTATAAAATATATGAGCTGTCATTGTTCATAGCAATGGTAAGATTCCACCTAGAGATGTCCAAAAATCCATGGGACCACCTCGAACGACGGGGAATCCCCGAATACATAGGGAATTGGGGAAGGAGTGAGGAATTTTTTTTTCATTTAAAATTCGGGGCCAGGGACGGGGAATATACCCCCGGCCCTCGCTCCGACTTTGTATATAAATTATAAATTTTTAATATATATAATATAATATTGTAGCTTTATTAAGATAATTATGAATGTTTTTAATTATTTAAGTCAAGATTTTATTACTTTAATTCATTTGATGTTGTAATATTTAAGTTAGGATGCTCTAAATGTTGAATTTAATTTTTACAAATTATGAGATTTTAGCATTTTAATTATATTTTTAAATTACATGTGTATTATTGTTTTATTAGTAAAATTGATAATATTTCATTTAAATGAAAATTCAATTGAAAATGTTTATAGAATTGTAAATTATATATATATATATATATATATATATACTATAATATAATATTAATATTTAATTGAAAAAAAAATGTTAGAGAAAAATAAAGGCGAGGAATTTTTCTCGTGGAATCTCCGCCCCGTCCCGCCCCGCCCCGTGGACATCTTTAATTCCACCATAATTATTGACAAATTATTGAATCAAAGATTAAGAAGCAAAATTTTAATGTTTTTTTACTCTCCTATAATTTCAAAACGTTTTGAAACTATTTGTAATAATATTCTTTAGAATTTTGGACATAAATCGAGGCTTAGAACTGTGCATATACATGCATATATATATAATTCAATTTTCAAGAATGATAAATGGATTTAATATGCAAGATGTCCACTATATGATTACTTTAATTGAGAAAATTTAAGCTCTCTCCTAAATTTTGCGATTGTTATAATATAAATCGATTAATGAATAATTGTATCAATTCAAAATTTGAGCTTTTGTAAATTTATCAATTAATACTCTCCTCTAGATCTTATTTAAAAAAATATTATGTGAAACATCTTAGTGTTGGTTTTTTTGGCCCTTAATCTCAAATTATATTAATTTTAACTAATTAATTAATTAATATTTTGATGATAACAAAATTGCTCTTATTCACTAACAACTTTAGTATTTTGAAGTATCCATTGCGTAGAGTTCGAATAACGGTTTCAACACAATTTAAATCACTTAAATAAGAGTTCGAACAAAAAAGATATGATTGAAATAAACTTAATAGAAAATATCAGAATTGATGACGTGTATAATTTTTCTCATCAAAGTGGACCATCTAGCTGCACAGATGGAGGAGTAACACATGTGGACTTTTGATTTTTTTTTTTTTTTTTTGTGTCTAATGGTTGGTTGAGTTTAAAATCTCTATCATTCTTTTTCTTTTTTCAAGATCCAATGACCAAATTAAATTAGTTTTCAACAATTTTCCTCTCTATTTAATTCATCTTCTTTCTAAATTGTGATAACAATTTTATTATTTTCAATCCTCCATAACACATAAGCCTACCATTGTTGCTCTCTCACTAGTCTCAATTTTCTTCTTTTCATTTCTTCTTGTTCTTCTTGAAGAGAGATCTTTATGTTGTGAGGATTGATTCATTAAGTGTGAAATTTGTAAATCCACTATTTTAAAGAGTTTGTCGAGTGTGCTATTTATTTTTTCCAAACCATTATAAGGGTAGCTCTTGATCTTGAAAAAGCAGTTGTAATAGTTTGATCCTTAATCGTGGAAAAAATCGGGTTTGATCCTTAATCGTGGAAAGATCGGGTTTTGTTCTTACGCTCGGAAAAAGAACGTTGTACAGTTCGACTTTACTTTAAATTGTAGAAAGAGTTAAGTTCTAGTGGCATATCCTTGTGAAGTGAATGTAGACCAGTTGTGCTAACCACTATAAAATTTTCGGTGTCAATTTTTATATCTCTCCAATTTAATTTTGTAATTTATTTATTTAATTGTAATATTTGTTCTTGAAATATATTGTTCACATTTATTTATTTTAATTGGTAGTTTTTAAATTCTTCCCTTAAACACAAAGCATAAAGCCATTAATTACTTTCTCTAGAGCATGGAGCATGAGACAGTAAGATGACCAGTAATTATCTAAATTCTTCAGCCTTGTAAACCTCTATATGATATCAAGTAATGAGAGTGCTATCACCTCCTTCTATATGGTAGAATGATTCATAAGTTGCCACTCCAGACTTTGGTTCAGGTAATTCCAACTCTTCCACAAATCTAGCAGTCATTTGTACAAAATCGTCCATACAAGACCGTTTCCATTCCTTGTTTCAATGTGGCAGAAGGTGATGAAAAATTAGAAGGGCATCTGGAGAGTTTCAAATCGAAACTATTGATATTATATAAATTCATAACCAAATTAGGAGAGTTAGCATAATTATTATTGACTTAAGTAAACGCGTCTAAAATGGCGTGAACGAAGTCCTACAACTTAATCATAGAACTCATGTTCATCCACAAGAACAATGAAGGGGACAGTAGAGAGAAAGAGGGATAAAAAAGGAAGGACTCTGTTCCATAACCTACCATATTGGATTTAAATTTTAGGCAAGACAATACACAACAATAGTTGTTAGTGTTTAGGTTAGTTCTCAATTTGGTATCTTTTAAAATTCTTGATTTTAGGTCCTTTGTTAAAAAAAAAGGAAAAAAATTTGTGAAGAAAAGGTTAATTTATCATAACACTATTATATTATTAACTTATTTGAATGGTTTGAAAGCACCCAAAAGTCAATTGACATGTTATCCAATTTGTTTATCTTCAAAATCTTACTCAAAAGCATGTTTGAGAGTGATTATAAAATAGTTAAAATCACCTTTAAATATGTTTTTAATCCTTCAAAACAAATCTTGATGATATGAAAATTGTATTGAAAAGGGTAAAATGACATATCAAACTAATTTTGAGCGATTAAAGTCGTGTTTTGACGTAATTTTGAATATGAAAAATGTGAGTTTGGTCATTTCAAAATCACCCACTTTTTAAAATTATCATTTTCAAGTGGTGTTTGTTTCACAATTTTTCCATGAGATTTCAGACAGAAATATCTTGTTTGTTTCACAAAATTCAATTTTTAAAATCTAGGATATTATTATTCATGGAATTTCAAAACCCATATGACATACGTTTTTAATACAAGTGTGGGATTTTTATGCCTAGGAGATAACCAAGAAAAATATACTTTAATTAATTAATAAATTAATATTAATTAATTATTAAATACAAATATATTAATTAGACTTAATAAATTTCAACTAATATCTTTATAATTAATATTTTATATTATCTTAACCAATTAATATACATTATTATGATGATTAATATCGATATTCTAATTAATTTATAATAATTTAATTATTTTTAGTAATTAATTTAAATTAATTAATTATGTTTAATAAAGGTCTCATATAAAAGTATTCATTTATTTTTATTGTTATTCATTAAATAATGCTAAATTTATTTGATGACTATAATAATTGGTCTCTTGTATTTATTTAAATACTTACTTAATTTTGGTTTCTATATACAAAATTGGTGAATTGAAAACACATATTTAACTTTCAAATATTAATTAAAACCCAGACATTCAAATCCTAGATATTTAATATCGATACCCATAAAACAATTTTGCAATCTAAACGGGTCTTAAAGGTCTATTTGTTTCATAGGTTTTCCATGAGATTTCAAACAGATATTTAATATTTTGTTCGTTTCAAAAAATTTCAGCATTAAAAATCTAGGATATTATTATCCAAGGAAGTGTGAATTTTTTATGCTTGGAGATGATCGGTTAAAATATAGCTTAATTAATTAATAAATTAATATCAATTATTCATTATTATTAATTTTAATTAACTATTAAATATAAATATATTAATTAGATTTAATAAATTTCAATTAATATTTTACGCTATCTCAACTATTTAATATAAATTATTATTATTATTATGATTATCAATATTCTAATTAATTTACAATAATTTTATTATTTTTAGTATATAATTTAAATCAGTTAATTATGTTTAATAAAAGATTTAATATTAAATTATTCATTTATTTTTATTTTTATTGATTAAATAATGCTAAATTTGTTTGATTACTACAATAATTGGTCTATTGAATTTAGTTAAGTAATTATTTAATTTTTGTTTCTATATATAAAATTGATAAATTGATCACACATATTTAACTTTCAGAGATTAATTATTTTGCATATCCAAATAAATACATTAATTATCTCAGACATTTAAAATCCAGACATTCAGATCTAAGATATTTAATATCTATACCTATAAAATAATGTGTGCGATCCAAACGAGTCCTAAGAGTAAACATAAGAATTTTGAAATAGGGTGTTTTCAAATGTAGAAAATTGGGTCAACTTATTTACAAATATAACAAAATGTCACTGTTTATCATGATAGATAGATATTGATAGACATCTATCAGAGTCTATCATTAACACCGATAGATATCTATCAATATCTATCACTATCTATCGAGATGGACATTAACATTTTACTATATTTGAAAATATTTTTAGCAATTTTGCTATTTAAAATAATTACCCTTCAAAATATTGAATTAATTTCCTGAAAGCCTAGGGATGATTTGGTATATTACCTCGAAATTCCAGTCTCCATACAAGAGGTCTGGATCTCTGTTGTTGCTCCAAACATAAGTAAGAGCTGATAATTTCTCTGAACCATCCTGAGAAGACAAAAAAAAAGAGCAGAGATTGTGCATAGAAATATGTGCCAAACATTAGTAGAATTACTGAAAAAATGGTTACAAAAATTAAACAAATCTACTGTTTAGCCCCATTTGTTAACTCTGGATTTTGATTTTGATTTTTTTGAAAATTGTGCTTGTTTCTTATTTCTTTTCAAGGACTTTTGGTTTTTTGTTTTGTAGGTAAACATTTAAATTATTAACCAAATTTCAAAAACAAAAACAACATTCAAACACTTCAACAAAATTTCAAAAGTGGAAGATCTATTAACAAATGACAAACAAGGAGTTCAAACCAAAAAGGCAATGCATATTCAGTAATCCTCTTTTAACTTTTAAATCAATATCCATAGCCAAAGATAAGTTCCTTCACAAGAACTAAAAGGTTTCCAATATTTACCGCCAAGGAAACTTCAACAACGCTTCTTTCATATTCAACATCTTCAAATATATCAAAAATATCCAGTTCGGGTTTCGTGATGCCGAAGAGAACCTGCCAATGAACATAACTATTCCTTATGAAGGGAGGATATAAATTTAACATATGCCATGTCCATGTTTAGATTACACAAGAAAGCAAAAAAATCTTTGACATTCCACAAGCATAAGAAATGCTTACTCATAATGGAAAATGAAATGGTTAGCAACATGATTTAGAGAAAAATTAATGGAAGAGTTGGAGTTCGAATTAAGGTTTTTTTTTTTTTTTTTTTTGGAGGGTCAAATGAAAAACGGGTACTTTTTGAAATTAAATGAAAAACAGCATTTTGCTTATGTCAACATCCCGTGAATTTATTCATTCGACCCTAAAACTCATCCACTTGCTATAATTTATAAGTTCTTTTTATACTCGATACTCGATACTCGATCCTCGATCTTCGATACTCGATACTCGATGCTCGATACTTGATCTTCAATACTTGATGCTCAATGCTTGATATTCTACACTCTATGCTTGATGCTCTACACTCTATGTTTTATGCTATATACTAGCTACATGCTACTCGACCCTTGATCCTCGATCTTTGATACTTGATGCTTCATACTTGATGCATTACACTATATGCTCTATTTTATATGCTCTATACTATATACTAGTTACATGCTACTCGATCCTCAATACTCTAGGTCCTATGTTGTATGCTCTATATTCGATTCACAAGTTCACTTGATGCTCGATGTATGCTCTAATGTTATATACTCTATGTTTGATTCTCAATTCAAAGAAATGCATAAAAAAACGCAAAGAAAGGGAAAAAAAGAAATGCACGAACAAAAGGAAGAAGAAATGTAGAAAGAAAAACGCAAAGGCCAAAAAAAAGAATCATAGAAAAAAGGAAAAAGGAAAAAGAAGAAACTCAAAAAAAAATGAAAAAAAAAAAAAAAAACTACAAAACGAAGAAAATAGAAAATAATACATTTAGGGTTAAAGTGGTAATTTTACACAGTTATGCATAAGTAGAATACCAAATTTCGTTGATTTTTAAAATGGTACCAATTTTTCTTTTATGCCTTTTATTTTGGATCATATGTGTCATTTTTCTTGATCATCTAGTACACCTCAAAACAAATTCTTAATCAGTTTTCAACTAACTAGACAAAGACACCAAAACAGGAGGGGAAGATAAATCATCAGAGAATTCAATTAGAACATCTCAGGAATCTCTCCAGGTGTGAGAAGAATACAATGAAAGAGAGAAAACAAATAAACGCAAATCCAGAGCTTCAAAAAGGAGATGTAGGTTTCGTTTACCTTTCCGGTAACTCTGTTATTCTCAACAGGCAAAATAGCTGGATACACACGTCCTCTAACGCTAAATCTCTGGCTGCAGATTCAAAACAACCCATTTTTCACAACAAAATTCGCGCATATGAATCCCTAAATGACCAGCAGATGAATAATATTAATATCCCTAAATGACAGACTCATTCTCCAGACTAGTTTAGATATCGATTGTGTGGAATAAACATCACGATTCATTAGCCTAAGAAGTTACGAAACCAAATTGGTACAGAAATTCGTTCCATTTGTTTCCATCCTCAATTTAGACGGAGAAATTATGCGAAATAGATAGAAAAAGAGTACGTAAGAACAGACTGACTAGCCATGGAGAACCGCAGAAGACGACTGAGGAATGCGCTTCAGAAGAACGCGAACGACGTCATCGGCTAAGAGACTTCCATAGACGAAAACGTTGTGAAGACTGTGTGATTGATCGGAAGGAGAAGCCGCAACCACCACCGGCGACGGCGCCGTCGAACTCATCGTTCACAGCGACGATGAGATTCCACCAGAATTATTGGGAGATTATTTGAATCAAATATTTGAAAATTTGATCCCCAGAGGACATCTAGAAAGCATTATCTTCATTAATTGATATACATATATCACTAGGATGGGGTGTCAGCTTGATTTTAAATATAACACAATGAGTACATTTATTTACGAATATAACAAAATAAAATGTAGATGTCTAAAATTAATAGATTGTGATATTTTGTTATATTTGAAAGTATTGTTAGCAATTTTATCATTTAAAATAATTATCTCTTAAATTTGATAACTTTATATATATATTAAAAGGAGGAAAGTAGGAGATTTTGTACATTCACCTTTTGCCCCTACAATTTTAGCAAATGACTACTTTGCCCTTGGCCGGACTTTTTGAGGGTACAAACTTATTGGGTGTAAGTGGTTGCACGTATTAAATAAGTGTTTACATTCCTATATGAATGTGATGCTTGTATAAAAATGTGACAATTTGAGTTTAGATATCCGTTGATACTATTCGATCTTTGGGACACAACTCTTTGAGTTTAGGTATCTGTTGATTGTTTTTTTTATAGATGGGTTATACATAGAATGAATGTATTCATTCATGTATGGATGTGATCCATATAAAAGACAACTTATCAAATTTAGGTGTTTACTAAGAGATGTTAGAATAATAAAAAAAGCAGTCATTCGAGCTTTCCAATATGAATAGTTTGTTCCATCTAGAATAGGGAGACGAGTGGTAGAACCATCTTCTTTGATCCCGTTCATGATCGAAGCACCTGAGATAAAAGTGACCCTTTCTGATACCAATTGAAAAGGCGATAGGATGACTTGAGTTTCCCCTAAAGCTAACCATGATTGTTTGTGAATCATAGTGCCACACGAGAAGTATGACTATGACACCATGCGTCCGAATTTCAAACTTGGGTTTCTAACTAGAAAATTTTAGAAGACTGAAAAAGAGAGAAGAAGAATAGGATTAAGCTTTAAAAATATGTCATGGATGAATGTTAATATGTATCTTGAAAATTTAAAGGGTTCTTATTAGAGAATTTATTGTTGATGAATGAAAATTTTAGAATGAATTAAAGAGAGAATATTAATTTATACTCATAAATTCTATCAACTTAAACTCTAAACTAATCATCGTATTGTTTAAATTGAACTTTTGTAAATGCATCAATTTGAACATCTTATTAAATTCTGTTTGGATCAATATCATGGGTGACTTATAATTTTATCAATTAAACTCTGAACTGTTTTCAAATGTAATCTTAATAAATTTGATCTTGCAACTTGACTTTTTTTTTTCTTTTTTCAAATTTTAGAATAGTGGGTAGGGAAATTGAACCTCTAATTTTAAGGTTGATAGATTAAACATGATGTTAATTAAACTATGCGTATTTTGACATGTGACTTAATTCAGGATGATGAGTATGTTTGAATTAGTTTGAGAAACATATAGAAAAAGCAGACTTATGACTCTTGATTTATGAAAGACGTAAATATTCACCATCTCCAAATATTTTCTTGTAGCATACTAATGATGCGCCTATATCATTAATTAACCCACTTTAGATTTAAACTACCTTTTTCCTTTCACAACCTTCTTAATATAAGCAATTAAGAATGTACATCACTGAAAAAGAAGAAGAAGAAGAAAGAATATGTTATTGATGCACTCATTTACTCATATTCATGACAATTAACTACAATTCATTGATATACTTAATTATAACTTATATTTACTAACTCTACTCTTAATAAACCCAATAGAATTATCATTCAATAGATTGAATTTTACACGCTGTTTGATTATGACCAATACGTTGATTTTGTGCAATTTCATTAACACATATACTGAATTTATCCTTTATTTTTTTTAGGTCGTCTTTAGGGTGTTAGAATAGTGATTTTAGAAAAAAAGATTTAGATACAACTAATTTTTAAATAATCAAATTTATGTTTGGTTCCAAACTCTTAAAAGTGATTTTCTTGATTTGGAATTATTATTTTTGTTCTTGAATTTAGAGTTACCCAATTCAAAATTGTATTTTCTATTTGAGATATTATTATTTAACTAAATAATTGTGGTAAATATCTATTTCTATTTATTTTATCATTAAATTCTCATATACGTGGTTGATATTTTGACTAAGGTGAATGTTTATAATATATATCCAAAGAAAATTCAAAAAACGTATAATTGTTTGTTTTATTAATGATTTATTGTCTCTCATCTTTTGTTCCAATATTAAAACTAAACAAAAATGATTTCAAAATAGCTACCCAACATTATTTTAACAAAAACTACCATTTTGGGACTGATTTTCGGTCAATCACTAAACATAAATCACCTCTCAACTAATTCCTTCAAAATCATATAATTTTAGATTTTTTTTTAAAATTGATTTTAGCTCATGCCAAACACCATCATTTTAAGAAAAAAGGATTTTGGCAAAAAAAAAAAAAAAAAAAAGAAAAAGAAAAGGTGATTTTGATCATCTCAAAATCACTCTCAAACATATTCTTACTCAACATTTGACCATTTGAGTTAATATGTTATCATCAACCTTTACGATCATGTTTGTATAGAATATCCCCGCTTACATGTATATACATGAATGATCAGGATCAGATCATTTGTAGCACTTTACAACAATTGTAACACCTACAAAGTGGGTCATACTCGTAGTGTCACTAAGATAAGGTACCCAACCTTATCCATCTACTACACATCATTTAGGTTATCACTTAAACATGATCTACCTGTATGTGTCTACATACATGTTTAAGCCACAAGATAACCTTAGATGTTAGTTTATTGGTTTGTGGTTAATGCAACTAAAATATGGAATAAAATATCATATTATTTATTAAATAAACAATGAGTTTGTTCAAAATATTTACAAACTATAGAACCCTACGAGATTTAGGGCATCAACCTCAACAGTTTCAATGGTGGCGACTTCCATTTCTACAACAGAATTATGTTGTTCATTTTCTTTCTTTGGAGGATGGGGATCTACGGTGATCAGAGAGGACCATGCAACGTTGGTGGCTAAGCAGGGGATGGTGCAACTGGGATTGGGGAAGCCAATGAGATTCCTACCGACGATGAAGAACGTTAATGAAGGGAAAGGGGGTTTTTGCACCATTGGTTGTGGTTTTACGTGCCCCGCGCTGGAAGATTCGCACTACGTCGTCCGTCTCCCATCGCCAACTATCGATTCGGCCACGTCGTCCATTTCCCACCTGCAACTCACACCACCGAAAGGAGAAAAGAGATGGAGGAGGAAGAAAGGGGAAGTGGAAGAGTTTCAACTTTTTTTTTTCTTTTTTAAAAAGGAACATTAATGTGTGTGAAGCCCTAAGCCTATGTATGAAGTAGAGAGAATCAACACTTTATATATATATATGAGGCCAAGACCTAAATTGTAATTAGCCACTGATATTAGTGGAAAAACAAATTCTAATGGATTTTTTTTTAAAAAAAAAAAAATGAAATGTTCAAAACATTAATCTAATATAGGCCTTGTTTTAACACCTTTTATGTGGAAAGCCCTATTTCGTATAATCAATTGACTAATGTACAAAACATTAAAGCATGTCAAATATATTACTAATATACTTGTTGATGTACCAGAGTAAGTAAGTGTTTCCATTCATATATGTGGTGACATACAAATGGATCATGTTTAAGTAACAACCTGAAAGGTTTGTAGTAGATGGATAAGGTGTTGGAGTTGATGCCCTAAAGTCTCGTATCCTGTAGTTTAACAGTTTCTACGAACGCTTGTGTTGTATAATATATGATATTTACTTCACATCTTGATTTTGCTCAGTTGTATGTTTTATTTGCTTTACCACAAACTAATAAACATAAAATCCCTGGTTATCTGTATGTAACTTAAGCATGTATGTGGTGAGCCGGTGACATATAAGTGGATCATGTCTTGAGTGATAACCAAAATGGTCTGTAGTATATGGATATAGGAGGGAAACCTTATCCTAGTAACGCTATGGATGCGGCCTGCTTTGTGGAATGGTCACAAGTGTTGTGACTTGTCACAGATGGTTTGATCTTGATCATTCGTGTAGGGGACATGCGAGCGGGGGCATCCTATACAAAGAGTTTGTATAAGACTTGACCATGAAATATTAACATCTCGTTATATAACACCGTTCATGACAGAGACTTCACTTTACTATGATGACCATAGGTAACATGACCACAATCCTGAGTAAGTTGGGAACTCCTGCCATTGAGGGCAATCCTTTGATTTGTATGGGTGCGAATGGCCAGGTCGCCGATCTAAACCTATCATTTTGGAGATTTGTCTGATTTAGGAGTTGGGAACTCAGCTACACAAGATGGAATTCACTATTTCCCCGAGGTAAGGGTAAGTAGATAAGATAGCTCCCTTAAGGGCTAATTCTAGGGCTTGAACGATGTGGCGCCACACATCTTCACTTGGCCCGAGAGGTGTTCACACATAGTTGGACTATGTTGTATTGTTCATTAGAGGAATCAGTGGTACTTAAGGAGTGAGATATAACTATAGGGGCAAAATGGTAAATTGGCCCAACTGTACTTACGAGCATCTGTGAAGGGTCATCGTACTCATGATTGGTTATATCCGATGAACACAGAAATATATCTGTGGTAAGAAGAGTTTAGCTATTGGTCTTTAGTAGAATGCCTGACAGTTAATGGATGGTGGATCTCGTGGCTAAAGAGTTTAGTCAGCTATTCATGGACTGTTGGAGCTTCGAGCCACAGGTCCATTAGGTCCCCTAGGTAGCTTGGATAAAGTCGAGAATCGGTGTTTGGGTTAGTTTCAAATGTTCAAATTGATAATAGGGAGTTCGATTATATATGATATAATTGAACTGGTTAATTATATATGATATAATTGGCTAAATGTATAAGATACATTAATTTTGGAGGAAATTAGATATAAATATAATTTATATAGGGTGAAGGAGAAATTACTATAGTAGATATATGATATCAAACTATAGGGCAAGAATATAATATGATTATATTCATTTATTATTAAATTGGTTATTTATGAGATAATTGGCCATTTTATTCTCCTCAATCATGCTTAGTGGGAGCAGCCTCATTCGGTTATGGTAACCAATGAATAAAATGAAAATTAGTTTCATTTTTTAAAGAGTTTGAAAATTTGCAATCGGTGTGAAAACGTAAACGATTGCCTAGCTTGAGAGCTTATACGATAGTAGCTTATTGTCTAAATGATCGCACACCAGCGCCTAAACGATCGCACGCCTGTCCCTAAACGATCGCTTAGCTTTCCTAAACAGTCGCATAGCATGCCGCGTTTTCTAAACGATTGTCTACCTTTTATCAAACGATCGCTTAGTAAAACCTACACGATCGTGTAGCTTCATCTAAACGATAAGCATCCCTGTTATACGATAGCTCTTTCTCTCCCACTTGTTTATCATCTACACGATCTGTCTTTCCTCTTACCTCTACCAAATTCACCAAAGACCACACTTTGGATTCCCACTTAGTGGTGTCATCCCCGCTGTTTACTTGTTCGTGACTGTTTGTGTTGCTGTCGTTCGTGTAGACGATCGTGCTGCCGCAGCCGATTAGTTTGCTGGGTAGTTGGTATAGAGGTTCTTCCGCTGCTTTGAGTTTGACGTTTGAAGAGAGTCTTTAACTGGTATGAAAACTCTTTCCCTTGTGTTTTATTGTTTGAAGCATGCCCTTAATTAGTGTTAATTTGCATAACTATATATTAGAATGTATGTGTTGTATTTTGGTCACAATGAAATAAAAAATATTCGAATGCGCTCATGGATGCTCTTCGATAAGAGTTCCTTCAATTGGTATCAGAGCCAAGTTCTGATATTCCAATTTCATTGTTGCAACGAATTACATACCGTTCTTGGTGGGTACATGTCTGCTCTGTTTATCATTAAATTGTTGTGGATGTGTGGATTAATGGATGTTTTCTGGGATGTTAGCCTTGGTTTGATTTAATTCTTTTACATTTTCGGTTGACTGTAAAGGCCCCTGCGTTTTTGGGCTTTATTAATCGTTATCGAGTCTGTAATTCAAAGTCAGTTTGAGTCTTGAGTCGTTCGTCAAGAAGATTGGAGCAAGAGTTGCAGTTCTTCGAGGAAGGAGACGATCAAGGGTTGATCTGGTCGTGTAGACGATGGGGTAAGCGATCGCTGAGTATCGGGTCATGTAGACGATGGGATGCTCACGTATTGTTTAATGCGCGTGTGCACTAGACGATCGTTTAACTCAGCAAGCTTCATTACTTAGTAACTGACTAAACGATTGCTTAGCACCGCACGGTAAATCGTTTATTTTTCGCCACATTAAGCGATCGCCTAGACGATCAGGCTTCACAGCCTCGTTGTCGTCTAAACGATCATTTAGCTTATACGTGTATCGTCTAGTGCGCACTGGGCGATCGTTTATCTTCGGCGTTTACTAAACGATGGAGTCCTCCTGGAAGTTCAAGACCTAGTTCGCCTGTGAACCGATTTGCTCGATGAAAAATGTAATAGATAGGGTTATTTCATTCCGATTTTTTGTAAAGGCTCATCTCGGTCCATTAATCCTTGATTTATTACATGCGATGTATGGTTTTTATATGTCATATGATATGCACATATAGTAAATCCCACCTTAGGTTATGCATTGGTCATGCATCATCGCCTTGTTGTAAATGTTATAATTTAGAGAAGCATGATTTAATTATGTAAGAACATGCTCATGCATCATATAACATAAGAGTTATATTTATGCATGCATCAAAAGCATTGGCATGCATCATCTTTATATTATAGTTGTTATAGTATAAGGGTGAACAGTAAGCATGTTTTGCTTGGTTATTATGCGTATATAAAAGTTATGTATAGTAATGACCAGACATTTCATGAAGCATGACACATAGGTTACTTTATAAATGTTATAAACTCCTTGCAATGATTTTTTTTAGTTGTTTCCTTTTAAAAGTTAAAGAAAAATTAGAACTAAAAGAAATAAAAAAGACATGCATGCTCACTTAGGTTTAATTCATGTTTTTAAAATGTTTAAAACTTGGATCACATAGAACTAAAAACACGATTCTAATATGATTAGCAACCTATTAATCCTATTATTTTTTTTCATCAGTTTAATAGGATTAAATTGACTAATAAAAAGTTAAAGTGTAACAAATCTATCTATAAGAGACCTTTTGTCTAAGGCGGGTTCTGTCTAAACTGGGGTATTTAAGTTGACGGAAACGTAGCATCCCTACCTGGGAACTTACCTAGAAAGGTGAATTAGATAGATTTGATGCATGCATGCAAGTTAAGGATAGCTCATTAAAGTGTTTAAATGTGATTACTTGAACTTGTTCATATTTCATAGACAAAAGTTGTTTATGAGCAGAGTTTTAAAAAGACGACTTAGACTAAAATCAGTAGCCGGATTGTGTAGGTTAATGAACCCCTAGGTAGAACATTCAGTGGGAGGTACTTGGGGCATAAAATGCTTCCCTTAAACCTTTCTCGTTTCTTCTAAATAGTCCATACCGCGAGATCTGCCCTCGGCCTCGAGGCACCTTTGGCGTGTCCCCCTAACGGATGGTGTTTGGGTAGGTCAATATCAAGGTGGATGGAGAGAGTGTTCATAGTAAGTGGGAGTGGGAAGTGCGACAATATCTCCCTCGATCTCCCTCGTTGGTTTGAATAAAGTTACTGCACATCGCCTCGAGGCATCCTGGGAGTGTCCCCCTAAAGGATGGCAGTTTTGCACGTTTCTTTATTTGATCTACTGTAAGAAGATAAGGTAACTTAATCTCTTGTCCTAATCTACTGCTTCCCCACAGTGGGCTCATTAGGGCAGGACTCTGGCACCGAAAGCAAGGGGTCACACTTACACGAAATTGTTAAAGGTTAACAGTTCTGGACCAAAAAATGATGGTTGTTAGGTTCAGTTCCAAGAGTTTGAGAATGTCTCATCCCAGTGAAGGGGCATTTGATCACCCCACCGGTGACGTTTGTCTTGTCTCACTAGGGCATCATTGCAAAATAGAAGTTTTTCACTTAGGGTACTTGCAACTGTTTTGCAAAACTAATTGGTTAAATGTGGTTTAACAAAATCTAATAAAGTTTTGTTCGTATTTTCAGCAACAACTTTTCAAAATGGAACAACCACGTTAGCTTTGCTTAGCGCCAAAAAATTATCTGGCGACATTTTTTCGACATGGAAATATATGATCACGACAATTCTTATCATCGAGGATCTCATGTTCGCTCTTACGGAGGTCTATCCTTCTATTCCAGCTCCAAATATCGCTCAAAATGTTTGGGAGGAATATGAGCGATGGACATAGGCAAATGAGAAGGCCCGAGCCTACATCTTGGCAAGTCTTTCTAAAGTCTTGGCCAAAAAACATGAGCCTATGGTTTCAGCGCGTGAGTTCATGGAGTCCTTACGGGGGATGTTTGGATACCTGTCTGAACAGCTTATGCATGAGGCTCTTAAGTATATATTCAACTCCAAAATGGAAGAAGGCACCTCTGTTCGTGAACATGTGCTTAACATGATGGTCCACTTCAATGTGGCGGAGTTGAATAGGTCTACCATCGATGAGGGCAACCAAGTTAATAATCTTGCATTCATTGCCGGAGAGCTTCCTGCACTTTGTTAATAATGTGATTCTTAACAAAGTGAAATATAACCTTACAACTCTCTTCAATGAGTTGCAGACCTACCAATCTTTAGTGAAAAGTAAGGAGAGGAAGAAGGGTGAGAAAAATATTACTTCATCCTCCAAGACGTTCAATAGAGGTTCAACCTCATGCATAAGCTGCTAACCCACCGCCTATCGCCCCAAGGAGGCATCCACCGATTGAAAAAGGAAAGTGTTTCCACTGCAATCAAGATGGACTTGGAAGAGGAACTGTCCTCGCTATCTGAAAGAGAGGAAGGCCGCCAAGGCAGATAAAGGTAAATTTGATTTACTTGTACTTGAAACTTATTTAGTGGAGAATGATGATTCTGCCTGGATAATTAATTCGGGCGCCACTAATCACGTTTGTTCTTCTCGGTTGAAAAAGGAAAGTGTTTCCACTACAATCAGGATGGACACTGGAAGAGAAACTTTCCTTGCTATCTGAAAGAGAGGAAAGGCGCCAAGGCTAAGGCCAAGGCAGATCAAGGTAAATATGATTTACTTGTACTTAAAACTTGTTTAGTGGAGAATGATGATTCTGCCTGGATAATTGATTCGGGCGCCACTAACCACGTTTGTTGTTCTTTTCAGAGGATTAGATCCTGGTGATAGTTGGAGGTTGGTGAGATGACAATACGAGTAGGCATCGGGCACGTCGTCTCAGCTGTGGCAGTGAGAGGGCTCCAGTTAGATTTACAGAATAGGTTTCTAGTTTTGAATGATGTATATATTGTTCCCAAACTTAAAAGGAACCTCATTTCTGTAAAGTATTTATTGTAATGTAAATACACTATTTCTTTCAATGTGGATAAAGAATTTATTCATAAAGATGGTGTTATTATTTGTACAGCAAATCTGGAATCTAATTTGTATGTGCTAAAGCCGTTAGCCATTAATTCCCTCCATAACACAAAATTGTTTAAAACTGTCGTAACTCAAACAAAATGTCGACGTAACCCATCTTTGGCGTCTTCGTTTAGGGCACATCAATCTCAATAGGATTGAGAGATTGGTGAAGAATGGACTTCTAAGTGAGTTAGAAGAAAATTCTTTACCAGTGTGCGAGTCTTGCCTTGAAGGTAAGATGACTAAACGACCTTTTATTGGAAAAGGTTATAGAGCCAAAGAGCCTCCTGAGTTAGTACATTCTGACCTTTGTGGTCCTATGAATGTGCGAGCCCGAGGTGGCTATGAGTATTTTATCAGTTTTATCTTATAACTAAAATTATAATTTTATTTAATTATTTTTCAATAATTTGACCTTTTAATTTTACTAGGTTCTAAAATAAAATTTCATAGGTTTTTGTACATTAACTAATTTGAAAATGACTCAAAATCAAACTAAAATAGAATCTTAAATTCAATTCTTGAAAAGTTATATATACATTTTTTTTATCAAATTACATTTTTTTTATTCCTAGAGTGTTAGTTTTAATTTTTATTTAGCATCTAAGTTGTTAAAATCCCACAATTTAGTCCTTTAAGTTCAAAAACAATTCTAAGTCTTCAAGCTAGTTAAATTGACTAATAGAAAAAACATAAAATATAATTAAATTAAATTAAAAAAAAACATTATCGTCATATAGACATATCTTGTGCATACCATATTAACAAAAAAATGATTAAAAAATTAAAAAAATTGCAATTTTCAAGCTCAAGAGACAATTATTTAATATAATGACAATTTATTTTAAATAAATAAGATAAGAGAGAATTCAAAAGGATGATCTAACGATAATAATATTTAAAAAAAATCGAAAAGAAAAAAAAAGTAGAAAAGAGAAGGTATTTAAGTTAATATTAAAATTAAAATTTGAAAAAAGAGAGAGAGTAACTCATGGGTTTAAATAATAAACATTATTCATGTGCTAAAAGGTTTGAATAGTAGACACTATTTAAACTCATGATAAATGGTGTATGAAGTCAAGACTTTCTACACCTTTTTCCCAAACAAGGGTCGAGATTAGGATGTCTAGCTCATACGAAGTCCAACCTTTGAAATAAACACTCCGAGGTGTGATCTCAAATCAGATAAGAAAAAACGAACAAAGCAATTCAAAAGAAAAGAAAATAGATCTAAAGAAAAGCAAAAGGATCGAGATTAGGATGTATAACTCATTCCAAGTCAAATCCTCGAAACAAACACTCCGAGACGTGACCTCAAATCAGATAAGAAAAAGTGAAAAAAAATAATTCAAAAGAAAAGAAAATAGACCCAAAGGAAAACCAACTTCATTAGATACAAAGAAGAAATTACAAAATAAGAAGTCTCTGCGCCTAAATTTGTTGAAACAAACATTATAAGAAAGATGTATACACCAAAAGAAAAGATAGGAATGGAAGCAAAGTTCGAGGAGTAACATCCACCCTTAAGAGCAAGGTGGAATAGAAGCTTTCACTTGGTCCATAGCCTCATGGGGAGGGATCCCTTCAGCAATTAAGCGCTTGAAGTGCTTTTCATGCTCATTTGTCAATGGCAACCAAGATCGTCTGAAAGAATCAACGATCTTGCTTCTATCGAACTCGGGGAACTGGACCTCAACACGAATGAGGGCGAACTCCAAGCCCTCTTCTTGAACCTTCCTCTCAAAGTCATTGAAGGCTTCTGTCAGACCCTCAAGACCGAAGTGAATGACATGGTGAGTGGGCTGTGTCCCATGAGCGGAGAATACACCCAAGGCCAACAGAAGGTTGGTCGAAACAACAAAGCCCAAGGGTGTTAGGCGTGTGAACTGGCGTAAGAGGTTGGCCGAGAGAGGTTAGCGAGCACCAGAAGCAATGGCACGGATAGGTTGACGTGAGCTTAGCTGATATAGGTGCACAGTGTGGGTAGGGGGCCCACGTCCTGTATGCAGACAGCACACGAAATATAGCAGGCGCAACACAGATGACCTTCAACAAGGCACGCACACGTGCACGGTGCTACGCCCAGACAGGGCATGTTACGCACATGAGAGATGCAACGCTAGACGCATGCACACGCTAGACAGGCACACGGTCACCAGAGGCACGCACCAGACAAACGAGTGAAGGCACCAACATGCAAGGCAGCGTGCGCGGAAGTGGTGACCAAGGCTCATCCTAGCGGCCGAGCATGGACAATGTGCACTTGGTACATTTCGCTCCATGAAGGTGTGGGAGACTCCCCAAAGCACAGAAAGTGGTCCATAAGAGTAGGAGCCTTCCAAGGGTAAGCATCTACATCGGTGGAGGGTGGATTTCTACTTTCAATAGAAGTGGTGTCTTAAAAATAGTAAGTGGGAGAGTAGGAGCTAAAAATGGAGAAAGAGTGGACATGTCCTTTTCCTAAAAGGAATGAAGAGTGGAGACATGTGGAGTGACCCTAAAGTCATGGGTGGTTAGACCCACTTGGGCCACTCCCCCACTTCCTCTACATTTTTAGGCTCCCTCTCACCTATAAATATGTCTTGGAATTCTAAGACATGGAGTGCGAAATTTGTAAGGGTCACAAGGAAAATCACTTAAGCATTTGAGAGCAAAAGTGAGTTCTCTCCATTGTAAACTCTTGTAGAGTTGGTTTTGCAAGTTAAAATCCTTTTTGTAATTGTGGTTTTTATAACTTGAGCAATAAAGAGTTATTTCCACAAGTGTATCTCTATCCATTCCCCCTAGTCGTGAGTGCCTAACACAACCCTTTCTAAGGTGTGTTTGACTTGTCATAGTCACTCGTGAACAAAAATTTAGGGTCCATCGAGTAGGCTGCTCAAGTGAGACTTGACGTCGCACGAGAAAACTTCAAAATATGCAACACCGCACTTTCGCCCTGTGACAACTGGTATCAGAGCCCCATTTTTCAAAGTTCACTCACAAACTCACCAAAAGGAAGAAAGGTAATCACTTCAACATGTCAGAAATCATGAGGGATCGAGTTAGCCGATTGGAGAAGCATGTTGGTGTTCTTCCTGAGGGACATCCAACGACATTAGCTAAGATGGCAATGACCTATGAAGTTCGACTCTTAACGATGGAGGGAATTAGGAGACTTCATACACCAAATTAACAAGCATTTGGACGCACCAAATTAGATAGATAGATAGATAGATATAGATAATAAGGTAGTTATTATATATACAGTTTTATTTAAATTAAAATTAATTAATTTTTTAATTTTTATTTTAATTTTTGAATTAATGGGAGGGAAATAACTTCCCTCCCCTAATCTCTCTCAACTCACTATGTATGAGTGTGATGATTATGAGTTTTTGGTTGTTCTTCACAATTTTTGTGGAAGAAGATACATAGATCTCTCTGTGAAAAAGTGAGAACACATAAAAACTCTCAGTCGTATTTTTCCTTCTAAATCTTTTTTTCTCTCAAAAAATCCAAGAGCCCACACAACTTCTTGGATTCTCATCCTAGATAATATAGAGGAAACACTTTTGGTGGTGGTCATTTGGATTTGTTCATGATCAATTCTGAAGAAGAGGAAATACACGAGAATAAAAGGTTCTTCAAAGGTAAAGGTCTTCTTCAAACCCTAATTTTTCCTTTTCGCTTTTATTTTTAAGGCATGTTGTAAATTGTTGATTCTATGCATAATTTTTTTTGGTTATTCTGTAAAATTTGTTATTTTGTAAAAATTGAAATTTGGGACCGATCCCCGCTTTCGTACTGGACCTTCACTGGTTCCTTCAATTATCCCTCAACATAGAGAGTCTGAGAGAGGAACTCGAACTGATAAACATGAAGTGACCCTGATGAAGAGGGCCTTGGCCGATTCTCCTTCCAGGAAAAACACAAACTCAAAGATGAAGATTCCATACTAATCTAGGTTTAATAGTTCGAGAGATGCAAAGGAACTGGAGAATTTCCTTTGGGACATTGAGGAATATTTCAAAGTTGCAAAGATCATTAAGGAGGCACAAGTTGGAATTGTAAATATGTACCTCACCTCAGACACAAAACTACAGTGTCGTACTCAGAAGGTTGATGATGAGAATATAGGGAGAGCGAAGATCGAGACCTGGGAATCACTAAACCAATTCCTCCCCAGCAACACTAGTTGGATTGCTAGGGAGGCCCTCAAGAAACTGAAGCATACTAGCTCCCTTTGGACCTATGTCAAGAAGTTTAGCTCCCTAATCCTTGACGTCTAACACATGTTTGAGTAGGACAAGCTATTTAACTTCGTCTCAAGGCTCCAACCATGGGCTCAAATGAAGCTTTGGAGACAGAGTGTGAAGGACTTACCTTTCGCCATTGTCGTTGCTGACGCCTTGATGAATTTTAAGTCTAACCATTGTTCTAATTCTCCCGAGAAGAAGAAGAAAGAATGGAAGAAATCCAACTAGAAGAAGGGCGGACCCAAGAATGAAGGAGACTTCAACGACAAGGGAAGGAGAAAGCTACCACCTCGACTCCTACATACGTGTGCTTCTTTTGCAAAGGTCCAAATAAGGCATAAGAATGCCTGCGGCGAGAGAAATGATGGAACGAACACATGCGCAGCGGAAAAAATAAATGATCTAAAGTACTCTAATTAGGTTAATTTAAAAGAATAAGCATGCAAATCAAAATAAATCAAAGGGATTTAAGAAGTACAACCTTTGTAGTCTCCAAACCTTCTCCAAATCTGCTCCAATCTCCTCATGAATAGTTTGTAGAGCACCACGAGAGTCTTCCCAACTATTCTCTGGTCTTAGAACGGGATGGTGGGATCCGGTGAGTGACTAATTTGAATAGGAATAGGTTAAGGTTTTAGAGAGAATTCGGCTCAAAATGTTTCCTAAAAAATCTCATCAATGTCCACTTTGCCAAGAAGAAACCAAATATCATAGAACTTTTCTACTTATAGGCCATTTCATGCATGACATGCAATTTTGAGTTTGATAAGAGTTTGACACTAAAAAAACCATTAACTCAAAGTGAGATTAAGTGGGGCAAGTATCTTCAAATTGAAGATAACACTTAGTAATTCAATAGTTGGAATTTCCCACTAAAAAATGTTAGAACTTTCCACTAACTTGACACTAAAAAAACCATTAACTCAAAGTGAGATTAAGTGGGGAAAGTGTCTTTAAATTGAAGACAACACTTAGCAATTCAATAGTTGGAATTTCCCACTAAAAACTATTGGAACTTTCCACTAACTTGGTCAATGGTCAAAACTTTGACTTTAAAAATCCAAAGTCAACAATTTGACTTGTTAACTCTCAAAGTCTAAAGTCAACTATTTTGACTTTTAATGCAATTTTGACCAATTCCATTTAATTTCAAAATTAATTCTAGTAATCAATTTTAAAATTATATTAATATTAAATAATTAATAAAATAATTTAATTAATTTAATCTAATATTAAATCCAACAAAAATCCCAATCAATATGAATCACTATTCATAATCTTGATATTTAAATCTTATTTAAATATCTCATATTTTCTCTCTCTTTATGTTCAATTCACAACAAACGTTAGGTTAGATATATCGTATATATTTAACGCTTTGCTCCAGAAACCGAATTTGAACATTTCAAATTCGTTTTTCACATTGTTCTAAGGTTTAGTCCGATTAGAACTGGTAGGAGGACCTTATAGACCTACAGATCATGGGTTCCAATGATCCGCGATTAATCGACTAAACTTTTTAACCTAATTAACCATCGTTCGTTAACTATCGGGCCACTCCACTAAAGTCCAGTAGTTGCACTCCCCTCACTTTAGATATATTATGTCCACTCGATATAACCATGATAGTAAGTTAACTCTTCACAGTTTGTTCATAATAACGGTTGGGTCAAAAGTTGTTTTACCCCCGAGATTACATCTTGCTCCTTAAATCCCACAGATCCTCTAATGAACAATTAGTTTGTGATTCAATCACTAAACCGAGTCCCTCTAGGGCCAATGAGAGGGAGGATCCTCTTGTTCAAGACCTAGAGTCAGCACTTAAGGGAACAACCTCTTTACTATCCCTAAAAGTGGGTAGGAGTGAATTCCATCTTATACCATATGTCCTGTCCCCAACTATCTACCTGGTCTTGCCTCTAAAATAGGAGGCTTATTGAGCCAGCGCTTGTTGAGCAACCCCTCACCCATGAAAATCTAAGGATAATCTCGAATAAACAAGAGTTCATAGATAGCTCAGGATTAAGGACAAGTTATCTAAGTCATCACTTTGAAATAGTCAGTCTTAAATAGTAAACAACGTTATAAAGTAAGAGTGACTAAATTCTTGGTCTGATCTTATGCAAACTCATTGCATAGAATGCCCTCACTCCTCCTGTCAATACATGGATGAATTAGGATCACTTTGATTTATAGCACTTTAACACAAATTGTAACAACTAGAGAGTGGGTCGCATCCGATAGTGTTACCAGAATAAGGCACTCAACCTTATTCGTATACTATAGACCGTTTTAGCTATTGATCTATCTTTTTGTCTCCACATAAAGTTCAAGTATTCATATAATAGTCATGGATCTTTATTGGATTTAGTCTTTATAAGTGCAATTTACAAATTCAAGAACAACTTTGTTGAATAAATGTTGAATAACATCTTTATTGATAATAGAAAAAATGTAACTTTATAAATTACGAGTTTTAGGACACACAACCCGACAAGAAGTTGAATGCAATGTTTTAAGAGAGGGAAACCAAGGATGACACCTGTAACACCCCGAGTTTTTCATAATTCAAATTCTATAATTTTGTAAAATTTGAGGACAATTTTGTTAATTTCGAAATTCAATTTTGTTTAAAGGAAAGATCTGGATTTATGTCGCATTAATTAATTATTTTAAATTGGAAAAAAAAGGTTTGAGAAATATATGTTTATTTATATATATTTATGTTTTGGAAGGAAAGAATGAAATAAGGATAAAATAAAATAAAATCTTCTTTTTATTTTATTCTTATTCTTTTTATTTATTTATATTTAATTATTATTTTATCCCTCTCCCTCTTCTTCAGCTCGTGTGCG